>NC_053158.1:198742473-198937473 GCF_016835505.1 Polypterus senegalus
ACAGTATTTGTTTTGTGAGTGTTACTGAGTGTTGCTGTCATCAAGGATTTGATTATCATTATTTCTTTCAATCAGGTTCGTATTTGTAGGATGTGTTGTGTTCAAGTTACATTCCGTGTTTGTCAATCGTTGTAAAGATGACAGGTTTCATTCATCGATTCGTTTCTTACTGCATCAATAAACAGCTCGTCTTCTTCTTTATCTGAGACCTGACACACTGCATGCACGGGTTTTTACACTGTCTTCCTTTAGCGGGACATTGACTTTTCCAACGTGTGCTTTGTTTCCGCAGTAGTTGGATTTATGAATATGCTTGTATGTATCAGGCGCTTCATATTTTTGCTGCCTTTTCAATTGTGTAATTGGTTTTGTTCAGCTCTTTGGAACTGTTGCTTTTATCTGTGCACTGCGTCAGTTCACGTGAGCCACTCGGTGTACATGCATCGAAGGTTCCCAGCTGTGCTGGTGCCATCTCGTGCTATGTCCATGGCTGTATTTAATGTTACCTTAGTCCTGGCACTTAAAACTTTCTCTCGCAGTTTAGCTGAGTTTGTGTCAAACACCACCCTGACCATCTCATCTTCCTCTCCATAAGCACAGTCCTTCACCCGTGAATATTTAGTGGCAGTTTGCTATTGGATTGCCGCTGACGGACGGCCTTATATGGGCAGGCACTAAATTACAAGCGCCAGCGCAGCCTGTCTATGAACTTAATTTAAAGTGTAGGTTTACATCGTGCTTTGTTTCAGTAGCAGAACTCATGAATATGGTTGTATATGTCACTCGCTTTCGCTTCTTATTGTTTTGCTGCCTTCTCAATTATATAATGCATGTTTTCTTCAGCGCTTTTTGAGGTCTTCCTGGTTTTCTATGTACTGCGTGATTACGTGGGAGGCGTGATGATGTCACGAAACTCCGCCCCGGCGTTGAAGCTCATCTCCATTACAGTAAATGGAAAAACTGCTTCCAGTTATGACCATTATGCGTAGAATTTCGATATAAAACCTGCCCAACTTTTGTAAGGAAGCTGTAAGGAATGAACCTGCCAAATTTCAGCCTTCCACCCACACGGGAAGTTGGAGAATTAGTGATGAGTCAGTCAGTGAGTGAGTGAGTGAGTGAGTGAGTGAGTGAGTGAGTGAGGGCTTTATATAGATATAGATATATATATCTATATATATTTATATCTATATATCATACATATACATATGTATGTATGTATGTGTATATATATATGTATATATATGTATGTATGTGTATGTATATATATGTATGTATGTGTATGTATGTGTATATATGTATGTATGTGTATATATATGTATATATATGTATGTATGTATGTATGTGTATATATATATGTATATATATGTATGTATGTGTATATATATATATATATGTATATATATGTATGTATGTGTATATATATATATATGTATATATATATATGTATGTATGTGTATATATATATGTATGTATGTGTGTATGTGTGTATGTATCTATCTATGTATCTGGCAGATGCAGTGGCCCTCTGCTCTTACCACTTTACCACTCAACGCTCAGTACTGATCCTTCTGCAGGTTCACCTACGGAAAGCTTGTTACAACTTTTACTTGCTCTGTAGTGAATTTAATTTGTTTTCTAGGCACTCTGCCAGAGGCCGTGATTGACGGTGACAGCGGCGATCTGAGGACCTCACTAAACCATCCAAACAGTAGTAGTGACAGGTGGTGTGTACAAAGGGTAGGGGCTTAATCAGTGCAAGCTTTTGACCTGCAATTAACTGGGAATTTCTCATTTTCACGGAACATTTGCAAGCCTTCTCTCTCATCTTAAATGGGCTTCAACGCCTTACCTACAGCACTCCGTACCGTGTAGACACACGTTGATTGATTTAGTGCAGTTTGCATGCAGCCACTGGAGATGAAAGGGCACCACAGACCTGTTGTTGCTGCTGTATGTTAAGCCACTCAGAGTTTTCTTTTCTACTGTGCATTGTAGTGAAATGCTGTCACAAAATGGGTTACAGTTTGTACATGTGGATAAGACAAACCATAATGAGTTTGTGCTGTATTAAGCAACTTAAAATTTATATTTATTGTGATACTCTGAGTGTGGATAAGTTTTACACCAAGGATGTTATAATTTTACTAGCAGTGAGAGGGTGGGTGGCTGGTGTGGGAGACGTCAAAAACCTTCGACAACAGGATCATGCATGCTGGATGCAGTCCAACAGGTGTTTGCTGGATTAATTTCATTTTATTAATTTTTACTTTACATTTTTTTAAATGGAAAATTTTCAAAACGCAGATAACTAAAACTGCAGATTCTCTGAATTTTTAAAGTCTTCAACTTGAGATGCTCATTTCAAATTCCATAATATTTGGGGATTATTAGGTAAAGCTGAATTTTTTTTTCTGTTTTGCAACTTTTCATGCAGCAATTGCCCAAAAGTGCAAAATTGACACCTTTTATGCTTTTCTCTTGTTAATTTAGATCATAAGTGCAAATGCAACCTCTTCGATTCTGTAACATTTATTATAGATAAGCCTTTTTCTTTTTTCAGTAAACTCTTGAAGATCTCTAATCTGCAGCTGTGATATTTTTTTTTTTTTTTAGTTTAGTAGTAGAAGATTGTAATGTCATTCTGGATAAATGAATCATCAGGTAGAGTTTAAACAGATCAACTGTTCTTGTATGTTTTCTGTAGATTGTCATCATTGCAAAACTTTAATCTGATGTTCAAGTTTACTGTCACATGGGTGATGTACTACTTTGGCTAATATGTCATTTACTTAATCCAGACCAGGGTCTTCGGGTGGGATCAAGCCCGTCCCAGAGAGCACAGGGCATAAGGCAGGAACAAACCCTGGACAGGGCACCAGTCCATCGCAGGGTGAACACACACATACATACACCCATACACACACACAGGGTCCAGTTTAGTGTTGCCAGTTCACCTAATCTGCATGACTATGAGAGGAATCCCACAAAGACGGGAGAACATGCAATCTCCGTGCAGGGAGGACCCGGGACCTGGACCCACTTGGCCTTGGCTAATATGTTTGAGATCTATTCCTACCTATTTAAATGTCATCATAATTGAAAGAATTAACTTCCAAGGTTTAGAAAGAATTAGAATTGTTAAGATGAAATGTGATCATGTTGGTGTCCTTGTGTCTCACAGGCCTGCTTGTGAAAAGAGTCAGACCTCTGAGATGAGGTGAGACAAATGGTCACGACAGGAAGGAGACCACCAATGCCAATGAGACATGTGCAGAGCTTGTGTGTGCCAGATGGTGCTTTGCTGGTATATTAACCATACAAGCAATAATGGCCTCCATCAAGTGTTTGTGGGTCTTATTCCAGACAGTTTAGAAAATAGATAAAATATGAGCGTTAAGGTTGATTTCTAAACCTGAATGAGAAATTTATAAAAATAGAAATCTCCTCCCCAGTTGTGCTAATATGTGATTTTTTTTTTTTTTGTTCATTTAATTTTGATGACTTCTAGTCTCAAGCATAAATCTTATATTTGACTCTTTCATGCAGGGGGACTTACAAGATAAGGATACGTTACAAACGTACAGTTAGAGCACAGGCAGATTGGGTTCCTTAGGGCCACATGGTGCGTAGGCAGGAAGTGAACTGGCAACCAGAGGTTTAACATCCACCACAATCTTTATAAAACTGGTTCATTTAATGGAGCTTGATGGTGATGGACATCTGTTGGTGAAGAAAGATTCACGGATCTTGACTTTGCTAACGATGCTGTGATGTTCACGGATTCAATGGAGGCTCTGATAGGGGCGCTCGAGAGACTGAGTAGGGAGTTTGAGTGTCTGGGCTTGCTTGTGCCCTGATAAAAACCATAAATTGGGTCTTTAATGACCTCTTGGGCACGGCCATCAGCACTGTGTCTTGTCTGCGGAGAGAGTGTTGACCTTGTCGAGAGGTTTTCTTACCTTGGCAGTGACATTCATGTCTCTGGTGAATCTTCCTATGAAGTCAGTAGACAGATTGGGAGAGCATGTGTGGTGCTCCCAATATCTGAAAAAGGATGAAGGTCCAAGTCTTTAGAGTCCTGGTGCTTCTTGTCTTGCTATATGGTTTTGAGACATGGACACTGTCCAGTGACCTGAGATGAAGTCTGGACTCCTTCAGTACTGTGTCTCTCCGGAAAATCCTTGGGTACCGTTGGTTTGACTTTGTGTTGCTCATGGAGTCCCGAATGAGGCACATGACCTGCATTGTGAGGGAGTGTCAGTTACGACCATGTGGTGCATTTCCCCGAGGGTGATCCAGCTCGTAAGATCCCCATTGTTGGGGACCCGAGTGGCTTGACCAGGCCAAGGGGTCGCCCACGTAACACCTGGCTGCGGCAGATAAAGGGTGGGACTGAACCGTGTGTCTGCCTGGGGTTGCCAACCGGGATCACGAGCTGTTTCGTCATGTAGTGGGTCCCGTAACGCACTGTACCAGTGTATGCTCCCCAATTTGACTTGATGTTTCTTCACTGGGTTGTGTGACTCCTCATTGATCCATCATTTGACTAGGCACCATTTCATTCTGGGAAGGGTTTTTTTACATATTAAGTTGGATCTTTATGCTTTGAAAAATCTTTAATTTATGGTAGGCTGCCTATAAGGACACTAACAGTATAAGAAAACCTGGACTTGGCTTGTGTGATTGTGTGCAGCAAGAATCATTTTAACAGCAATTTATTTCTTGTATAGCCTAAAGCACACAAGGAATACATCAATGGGCTGTAACATGCCCTGTTTTTGACAGCCCCCCCCTACCTCGACTCTCTAAAGCACAGAACACAAGTAATCCTCTTCACAAACTAGATGACTAATATCTCATTGCTACCTCAGAAATACAACACAACAGTTCAAACTACAGTACATTGTTCTTGTACAATCGTGAGCTATTGGTATCTCACAACTCTGTTACTATCTATTTATGGCTATTCACTGCATGATGCCAGTTATAGATCTAAGTAAATAAACGTTCTTTCTGGTACCTTCATCTGGATGGGTCTTCTGTGAACCAAAAATGCTTCCATTATGGCACTGATTTGAAGAACCACTCTGGCACCTTACAGGGCACTTCCCCCTTGTGCAATTTCTGTCTTTCAGAGAATTTTCTTTCAATCCAGGTGTTGCTCAATTTTTAATTCTGCCCACGTTGTTTGTTGTACAAATACACACAATTGCTATTTGTCAACCACTGCTGAAAACCAGGCCTCTTAAATATCAGACCAGCATCAAACGTACTGAATGGTATGTTGGTGCCATAACATGCAGCACGGGACGATGGAGCAGGGTAGCATGCGGTTTACTGTAAAAGCAATCTGGTTTATGTTTAAAACATGTCAGTAGTCACATTTATTGATAACACAAATTATTACAGAAGCCGTAGACCAACACATCTGTGAATCAGGTGAGGCCTAGCATTAGTAAGTTAGTCCTTTTGTCCAACTCTGATTAATAACAATAATAATCTAATAATACAAGATTGTGGCAAAACTGGAGGCCTCCTGGAGGCACAGGCTTATTCCACCATGGTGCACTGAGAAGTGCCTCAGAGGGTCTTTTCTGCCCACTGCTATCAGGTAATTCAGTGCTTCCTCCCAACATATTTTTTAAGTTCATTTTGAAATATTTGTACAATATACATGTATCGATTGGTTGTATCCTTTATGTGACTCTGTATCCTTGTTTTTTTTTTTTATGTTTCTGCTGCTGTATGCATCCAAGTTTCCCCATGGAATTAATAAAGTTTAATTGATCCAATCTATCAGCACTTGGCATGGAGTAGTTGTAACCTTAGTTTTCAAAGAGTGTGAATGATTTTGGATTTTAGCACTTAGATCCTACTCTAAGTAACTTTATCTAGGGTGCAGGCTGAGGTGTCATTTACTGTGTATGCAGTGTACACCCTCAGTGTCATGTGGCTTTAATCACTTATTAAATGACGTGACTGTGTAGCATGTTCTGTAGCTCACAGCTCTTGGACTCTTTATGGCGGTGTCGTCTTCTACAATATATGTCACTTTACTTGTTAATTTCCTTTAATTCATTTGTTTTCTCCTATAGTTCTCGTAATCAAGATGGCTTGTGGGTGGGTGTGGGTAGCCTGGTGGTACAGTGGTTAGCGCTGCTGCTTCATAGATACTGCATCCTGGATTTGAATCCCATAATTGGCCACCGTTTTTTTTTTTTCTGGTAATCCAGTTTTCTTCTCAAATCTCTGAGGCTGTGTTTACATCACCGGCTTCATTCCTCAATTCCGATCGAATTTGCCGGTCTGAATTGTTCACATTCATAAGTACAAGTGACTTGTATCTAACTTTAACGTGAGCACATTTGTCCTCTGAAACGGCACGCAAGTGCATACTGATTTGTTTGTGTACGAGTCGCCTGCATCACCAACAACAAAAAACTTTATATTTGTGAGATGACTTGTGGTACTAAAATTGACAAAATAAGCGTGCTAGAAGCTAGTGTATGCCTTACATTTTGCTCTGGAGGACAGCAAACAGTTCATCAGCTGTGCATGAGTAGGCCATGAAGGCAAAAAAAAAGCCCTACGGCTAGCTGCTTCTGTTGTTTTTGCAGCTATTCCTGGCACTGCTACACCATGAGATGTGTGGGTACGAGAATGGAGCCAGCAGTGGTGGGACCGTGATTGTTGTCACAGCTGTAGCCCTCCTCCATTGTTGTTTTGCCACACCACCAATGCTGGCAGATGATGACAGTGCTCAGCCTCTGTGTTTGGGCAAAAAAACAAAAGAACTCCGATCTGACTGTTCTCATATCATGCCACATGGCCACAATTTGGATATGTATCCAATCACGGACCACATGTGAAAGAGACTCAAATCTAACTTGAAAGGATCGGATTTCTGTGTCCACACAGCCCTGAAAACATTAGATTTGTGTCACATTAAGGCAAAAAAAAAAAAATCAGATTTCAGTCACTTCAGCCTGGTAATGTGAACGTAGCCAAAGATACTGTATGCATGTTTTGTTAATTGTTGGCTCAAAATTGACCAGGGTGTGTGTGTGTGTGAGTGGTAGGCCCTGTGGCAGACTGGCACCCTGCTTTATGCCATTCCTGCCTCGAGGCCTGCTCCTGATGGGTGTGGATGGTAGGGGTCGCTGTTGCTCCGTTGAACCCACAAGACAGACGTCCAGGACACACGTTTAAAAGCACTATGAATAATTTTAATAATTCTTTCAAATAAAGTGCACCAAGCACTGCACACTCCACAATTCTCCAATCAATACAATAATAAACACAATGACAACAATCTTCCACTCCCAGCAGCTCCGTCACACTCCCTCCCAACTCCGGCTCCATCTGCTGTGTTTCCCACAATCCTTTTAAAGTCCATGACCAGAAGTATTCCTTCTCCAGGTCAAATAACAACAACAACAACATTTATTTATATATCACATTTTCATACAAACAGTAGCTCAAAGTGCTTTACATAATAAAGAATAGAAAAATAAAAGACACAATAAGAAAACAAAATAAGTCAACATTAATTAACATCGAATAAGAGTAAGGTCCAATGGCCAGGGGGGACAGAAAAAAAACTCCAGACGGCTGGAGAAAAAAATAAAACCTGTAGGGATTCCAGACCATGAGACCGACCAGTCCCCTCTGAGCATTCTACCTCACATAAATGAAACAGTCCTCTTTGGATTTAGGGTTCTCACGGAAGGGCTTGATGATGATGATGGTCACGTAGACTTCTTCCTTTTAATCCGTCCATCATTGTTGGAGCATCATGAAGCTTTGAGTAGGTGGAGGTGGCGCAGGCCACCACCACAAAGAAACCGGAAAAAGAAACAGAAGAGAGAGTAGGGGTCAGTACGGATTTTAGAGCCACCATGAATAGTTGTTATGAAGAATTGAACATACAGAGTATCAGGATTAAGTTAAATGCCACAGAGTCCTTTATCAAGTGTCCTGGAAGTACTGCGGGCTTCCGTTCTTGTGACCCAGAAGTACTTCCAGGTTGGCATAACCGTAATAGTCCCCAGGTTCTTGGTGAGTTCCCCCGGGCGGCATCCACGGCACCCACCCAGGGCTGAAGAGATGGGCTCCATGTCCCATGCTGCCCTACAGGATTCCGAGGAACGATTTCCATCCAGGGGAGCTGCCATCTAGCATCCCGGGGAATGTAGTGCCCTGAAAAGGCTGCTTTCTTCTGTTGAGGGACGTCCCACGCCGGCCGTCCATCACATGGGATACACTCCTCTCTCCCCCGCCCATGACTCTGAATTGGCTCAAGTGAGTTTGAATGAATTGCATTATGCGTGGGTGTGTACAGCTGTGCTCTGTGATGGACTGGCATCTTGCCCAGAGTTGGTTCTGGTGCATTACTGCTGAGATCTGATTTCCTGCAAACCTGTACAAGATAAAAATGGATCTGTAAATGGATGGATGGATAGATTGATGGGGTCGATTTTACTCAGTAGCAACTGAGTGGATTTTAATGTAAAGACCGTGGCAATGCATTTGGCTTCAGCAACGGAAGAAGGTGATCAGTGCGGCGTTAAAACGGTTTTGGTTGTGGTTTAATGTCCTTGTTTGTAACATGTCAGTAAATACTTTTAAATATTTAACACCACTTACACAGCACCCTAATTTCGTGTGAAATAATTCACATAACTTAACCAGAATCTGGTTTATGGGCTATGTGGTGTTGCCTCTGTGCACTTCTGATCCCTCTTGTGGTGGTGAAAGGGACAGTAATAGGGAGTGCTTGAGACCTGAAGGGCTAATTTAACATACAGGCCATAAATGCCTTTCACCCAAAGTAAAATATTTTAAACTGTAATTTTTTTTTTTTTTTTTAATCTAATAAGACATGATGTGTACAATATAAATTCGACAAGTTACAGAGAACAAAGTGAAGTGTAGCAATAGATTCTGAGAAAATCAGTGTGTCACACAGCCGCCATTGCTATGTCAGCTGGGGAATTACGCAGGGGTTAAACGCCAATCCCAAAATTGCTTAGTCAGAGGAATATCTGGGATCACTTGGGATGCTGGTCTTGGGAAGCTCATTGCATAGCTTGCGAGCAACGTTGATGTCTGCCGTCTGGTATTGATAAGCTTCATATGCTGAGTTCTGTATCTGGATGATATTAAATGTGATGTTGGGATGTTTTCAACAAACTTCACAGGTTAATGAATGTAATCAGGTATTTATTTTTTTTTTATTCAAGTTAATAGAAATGGTCCTCCTGTCAGAAGCTTGCATTTCCTTTATGTTCTGAGTCTCCATGTAGAGCATTTCTATTTTTGTTATTAATACTGTATGTGTATGAAGTAACTGTGTGTGTGTGTGTGTGTCAGGGTATTCAATAAGGCAGTGGTACCAAACAATCAGTCCTGAGGACCCCCGTTACAGTTTTTTGTACCAACCAACTCTTATTTTTAATTGAGCCCCTGGCCTAATTACCGTATATACTCACGTATAAGTCAATCATAAAATCAGACCACGACTTAAAAGCCTGTTCAAAAATGCAACACTTATTTTATTTTATATATTTTTTTTTTACATCTTCCTACGTCCTCCAATCTCACATCAGTTTCTCTGACACATCGAATTTTGTTGCAGCAGTGCAGTTGCCAATTTCTTTCGCTAATTCAACGACATTTAATTTAAAACCAGCTTCATATTTTCTTCTGATTGTATGCTCCATCGTAAATTAAGGGATGCTCTTACAATAAAGATGTATAAGGGTGTGAGATACTAAAAAACACAAAAACAGTGCAAACGTCGCTTTGGAATAGTTGGGGTATTACCGTGTGGTCATGTAGGCACAAAACATTGGGGGGAAAAAAACGGTTGTGTGCTCTGTGGTTACTCACTCGGGTGGGCGTTCGCATATCATAGTCTCCTGGACCAATAGCGGGAGTTTTCCACATTCAACTTATACTGTATGACCGACATTATAAGATACCAGTAACTATACGATAAAATGAAGTCCCGACTTATCCACGGGAGAATTTAAACACGTGTATGTACGGTAAGTGAAATTTTATTAACCAGTTTCTGTGTTTTTGGGGTCAATGTAGAAACTACAAAACCATGTTTGGCCATTTTTTTTTAATTAAAATGTACTAAGCAGTTTAATGGGTATGTTTTTTTAATTTTACTTTTTAACAGTATTTTCATCCTGATTTTCATTCTGCTTTTTCAGATCTTCTCGCTATTTAATCCACTATTTACTAACTAGTGGATCTGATGCTGAAGGTAGTTGCAGCCTTACATCATTCATTGTTGTCTGCTCTGCTTGTTTATTATTGTCATTATCAGGATACAGTAAAGGGGGCAAAATACTAAGAAAGCACAAAATTGATTTAAGCATTTAAAGCTACAGCAATAATAAATTCTTATAAATGTGAAAATTATACTCAATGTAGTATAAGAAAAGGTTAAAAACAAAAGAAAAAATCAAAAGGAGAAGCTAATAAAATGAGATCAGCTTTCACTGATTGTGGATCTGGTGGGAATGAAAACCTGCAGCCACCCAGGACTGATTTTGGGAACCACTGCAGTAAAGCGTAATTGTCGAAAGAGGGGAATGGAGAGTTGTAGTACCCTCTACTGGAGAGTAGTGTGTCCAGATCATCTAGTCAGTAATTTTAATTTTGTGTTTTATATACTTATCCCTGAAGGGGAAATTAATAAAGGATCAGCAATTATACAGTGTCCCTCGAGTGATTTTTTTTTTTATGTTAAGGACCTTGCTCAAGTTACAAGGATGGTTAAAAATCATTTAAAGTTTCTTCTGTAAGTCCAGCCATTTGGTGCTGCTTAAAGCAGTGGGTGAGAACTTGCTAAAAGAATGTATACGCCCCATATGCATTATGATGCAGCAGTCAACATGGTCACATACAGTGTTTTGGGTTCAAATACCGCACGTCGTGGAGTTGGCACTTTCTCCCTGTCTCCATGGAAATTCTCCTTTTGGCTCTCCTTATTATCACCCATAACCCAAATTATGTTTATCTTGTTGATTGTGAATTGGTCCCAATTGAATTTCATGCATGAGTAGGTCATGTGATGTACCTTCCATGCCCCCAGCACTGATTTGCATTAAATGGGTTTAAGAACGTGATGAGAATGAGTGTCCGCAATTGTACCACCTGTACTTCAGAGCAGGTCATCCACCTGAAGCTAAGCCAGGACTTGGTTGAGACACCATCTAGGAAAAAAGCTAGGATTGCTGCTGGAAGAAGTGTAGGTGAGGTCAGCAGGGGGGCGCTTACCCTACAAAATCTGTGTGGATCACAATGTCCCACTTCTGTGACACAGACACTGTGAGGCAAAAATTGTGCCATCTTTTGAATGTGACATAAAATCAAGATCCTGACTCTCTGTGGTCATTAAACATCCCTTGGCATCTTTCAAAAAGAGTAGGGTGTATCCCGATGTCCTGGCTAATCTGCTTAACACTGTTTTGTCAATTCTGGCCCCCCTAATCATCTCTTGTCTCTAATTGGCTATCTCTTTCTCTCCCCTTTACCACCTAATAGCTAATGTGGGTGAGCGTACTGATGTAAGAATGGCTGTCGTTGCATGTTTTTAGGTGGATGCTACACATTGGTGGTGGTTGAAATGGCTCCCCATTCAATATGAAAAGTGCTTTGAGTAGCAATATAAGTTGAATTAATTATGATTATATAGCACTTGTGAATGTCCATCCTTCACCAGAATGAGACAGCAGAAATTGTCGGATGACAAACATGACCTTTGATCTCTGGCATGCAGACGGGCTAAAGGAGATCTGGCACCTCGAATAAAGAATGGTAACAGCCGAGTAATCCAAATACCTCGGGACCTTTTTAACAGATAGGGGAGAAGTGAATGAGAGATTGACAAGTGAATCAGTGTTAGCCGCAGTGTTATGGACAAAGCTTTCAATTTGCCTGTCAATCTCCATCCCTGTTCTCCCCTCCGTGGGTGGCGATCGAAAGAATCAAATCAAGAGCTCAGCTACATGTGAGGACCTGCAGGACCTTGTGATGTTCCATCCAAGTGCCTTCTGTAGGGGGAGTACCAGGCATGACCCACAGAAAGCAGAAACTCTGGCGGGTTTATATCTTAATAGTCCTGTTTATGTCTTTTTATTTGAGTTTGGACATGCAGTGAAATGTATTTGTGTAATTCATGTTTGTCGCAATAAAAAAGGTTTCTAGTCAAGTGGTCATTCATGCGTACCTATATAAACCTATCATGATAACCGTTCTTTTCTGAAAAATTCAACATCAAGTGACTCCATGAGAACCCTAACTACAAAGTCAGTTTATTTATTAGAGAGAAAGAAATGAAATTCACTCACGGGCAGTTGTACATTGCATTGTCATAATGAAAGTCCAAACACAGAATCAAAATTCAATGTGATTTTGACAAATTTCATTCAAAAAATTGTTTTTACTGAAGTTTTACAGTAAAAATGTAAGTTTAAAAAGTATTTGCTTGTTAATTTCAAAGCCAAACAGAACAAAATCGTATTATGTAGGAAATAACGCAACATGAAACATAATTTACTTTCAAATTATTACGTTTTACTATTTTTTTTTTTTAATATGGTTATTTACTCTCTGCAATGTAAAACAGTTAGTTCTATTATGCATATGTAACTATTCCCATGAAAATAACAATCTGTTTAAATTGTACATCTGCATCTCCATACGCCAGTGGCAGAACCGCAAAGAGGCTAGCGGGTAGTGCAAGCCTGGGTGTTGGCAAGCAAAGCCCCCTAGTCTATATATATATATATATATATATATATATAGATATATATATATATAAATCCTGGAATGAAAAAGCAACGCGATGATACGTGATCTTCTTGGAAGTCATTTTAAAGACCCATGAGACAAAAAAGACTGGCCACGGAGCATCTCGCAGGGACCGTAAACAGGAGACTTGGTGCCAAGAGATTGTCCCAGGGCAGTCTCGCGGGGACGTGGAACATAAGATTCTTGCAAGACACGCCCTTCTTATCAAATAAGAGCCCGGACAGCCAGCAAAACATTCAGTCGTGTAAAGTCACGTGGCACACACAGATCCTGTGCTCTCAGCAAAGAAGAAAGAGCAGCGCGGAGAAAAGAGACCCAAGGTGCGATACATGTGCAGAGAAAGGAACAGAATATGAAAACGGTAACAGTTGAAAGTATTGTAGCGTCCCAGCCAAGCTGAAGCCTTTTTTGTTTTAAGTGACTGTTAGGTCCGATCGAGGGAGGGCAGAGTGCAGCACGGAAGACTGATAGCTGGGTGCTGATTGATGTGGTAAGGGAGAGGTGAGACCTGTTGGAGAAGGTGCTAGAAAGTTGTGTTTGGGGTTACGCAGTTGGCGATTGTTAAAATAGAACTTTTGTGACACTTTATTACGTCAGTCACTACAGTATCAAAAAAAAGATAGCACAGACTGCATTGACGCAAACAAAAGGAAATTAATTTAAGTCAGAATCTCAAAAACGGGGTTTAACTCGTATGCATTTATTGATTACTTTGTAAAAAAAAATTAACTGCTGATGGTGTCGATCGTTTTGTCTGTGCTGAAATTCCAAACAGAGAAACCTATCCTGAATTATTTTACAAAATCATTAAACACAAGTCTCACAGACCTCATTTAAAAGATTCAGCATATTGGAACACGAAAGATTCCAAATATTGTTTTTACAAAAGTTCTGAAATAAAAATGAAACTAATGAAATAGCAACAATTCAAAGAAAAAAAAAATCTTACAAGTGCGTATCCGGAAAACCAAACACGGGGGTTAGCAAGCGCAGCGAGCAGGGGGTGAAGCCCCCTAGTATTTACTAAAAAACACGTTTGACGCATTCCATACATATTTCCCCACTGTATGTGTAAATTATACTTGTTTAAGTTGAAATAATTTAAAAAACATTAAATTAGTAAAACTACATTTTTCCCCTAAAATAGTGTTTGGTTTTTTTTTCATCTAAACCTTCATCTCTCAAAAACTGCGTCTGATAGAAAAATTCTGTTGCCTGATATGTAAGCAATCTTCTGATTGTAGAATTACATTTCTACACCCTGTGTAAAATTCATTTTTTGTTATCAGCCTTATGTTGAGCTAGAAGTACTTTGAATTTTAGTTAAAAAAAATAAAAATAAGAGGTACCAAATGTTTCTGCAGAAATAGAGAAATTTGCAAGAGAAATGGAATTAGTTAAGCAGAAGAATTTTTAGATCAAATAAAAAGTGTGATTTATATTTTATTATTTACATTGGTTGTGATGCACACCATTTTAATGGATTATGAAAATAGACTGGGATGGCCCACAGAAATCGGTAACGCTTGTTATTGGCAAGTTTCCTATTGTCCTGAAATCAGTAATGCGTGGCTTTCGCTTTTGCTGCCAGACTCTCTCTATTTAATTGATTTTTGTTACCTTGTTTGCTTGGCTGGCTTTCTTATCCTCGAGCTGCTGGGAGTATTTCACTTAGCAGTGCTGCTAATGAATGTGTACAGATGGGTAGCAGCTGAGTTACATCACTAAGAAATGTATCTATTTAGACCCCCCCACCAAATAAGTAGTATTGTTGTTTTCCTGATGCAGCCGTGTACTGTGTAGCTTTTTGCCCATACTGAATCCCTACTTGTACGTTTTACCGTTTTATTTGCTTTAGATGCATTAAAAAAAAAAAACTGCACATCTGTTGCTGCTCCAAACAGCCACTCAAGAAGTACGAGCACCGGATGTAACTCGTTTTAATGCTTCCAGGTTTGGCTTTTGGTTGAACATTTTGTTGCTCATTTATAAACTGCAGCTGGGGTTGCTAACCTCCGCAGGTAGAGCAAGAAGTGGGTCTCCAGTAGCAGTCCACATGGGGGGGCTTGGCTCGAGATGCGGACTAATCATCAGGAAGTGCCTGCCTCTCTCCTGCTCAGTTGCACACACACACTCTCTCTCTCTCTCTCTCTCTTAGCTGTGTGTGTGTGTGTGTGCGCCACGCTTGTATGTCAGGGAGGATGACGAGAGAGCGAGCGAGCATCGAGTGTGAGCAGTAGCTGCTGTACTGCTGCAGTCAGCTGACAGCTTTTGGTGCCGCTCAGGTTGATGTTGTTGGCAGAGCTGGGATTGTACCATCTGAGTAGAGGAGCTGATTGCTTGCATCGTTTTGGATAGTAGCAGTTTTGTGACAGAGTGCCAGACAGTGTGACAGAGCGTGCGCACGAGAGAGAGAGAGAGAGAGCAAGTGTGTGTAAGAATAAGATAGGGTAACCTGGCTATGCAGGAGCAGCCTTGATGCACACACTGTGTGTGTGTGTTTTGGGCAGTGCAGGGTCTTCACTGCGGGCTGCATGCCCCCACACTCCCTCCACCTCTTTCTGAAGCCGCTGCCTCTTCTGCCTACCAGGGGGACATGACAACATGAAGATGGTAGATGTGGTCACAGGAGTTGTGTGCTCTCTCCAGCACAAGCGATTCTTCTTCTGCGCTGATACCCTCCTGCCTTTTAATGGTAGCTTCCAGCAAATACTGAGTAGATGTATTTTTAGCATGTCATTTTCAGAACCAATATGACAGAATAATTCTGTGTCTACACCAGTAAGCAGCTTGCTCTGTTTTTTTTTCCTTCCCTTTTTTCTTCTTTTCTTTTTTTTTTTTTTTTTTTTTTATACCCTTCCCTCTTCTATGGTCTCCTCGGCTGCAGTTTTCAAAGGATATCGCAGCTCTGGTAAGAAAATACCCAGTTAGTGTTTTCCACATATATATATATATATCTCTATTATTTATTTTTTTTTTTTGCACATTCCCATTTCATGTTGTGGGTGTTTGTGTCCCTCCCCTCCCACCATCCCCTTTCATTTTGATCGTTGCCAATAAAGCCATAATCATTTGCAAACGGTGATGTGTGTCATTTTTATTTCTTTTCCCATCACATATGATGTGCTCGTAGTGTGCTTAACGTGATACCTGTTTGATAGCTGGGAGCCACGCCAAACACACACACACACACACACTCGGAGTGTTGACTGCAGTTTTGTGTCTCACCTCCTTTTATTATTTTTTTTCTTTTCCCCACTCCCTCGGCTCTTGTTTCAAAGAACTTTGGCCACCGCCTGTTGGCTTTGCCACACATAAATGGGTTTATTGCAGTCATTTAAATAAATCAAGGGAGGGTTTTACCTTCTAGAACGGTTTATGCATAGAGGTGTTCAGATTGGAGCCGGAAATGCTGCAATTTGACACCCCAGGTGCCAGCCTCTGTATATAAAAGAGCCCTCCTGTTCTCTTAAGACAGTTCTGTTTCGTAATCCAAGCGCTTTATTATTTTATTTAATTTTTTTCTAAACGTTTGTTTTATACGGTGACCGTCTAATGTTTCAATTTGGAGGGTGTCACTCCCATCTGATTGAGCTGCAGGATGGGGTTAGTTGAGCTTCTCAAAGCAAACAATCCCATATTCTGATCAAGCCTCGCAGAATCCAAAATGATTACCGAAGTGTCACTAGCTACAAGGGGCTATTTAAGGAAACGACCTGCGTTTACGTTCTCTGCCTGTCTGTGGAGCGTGAAGCGAAAGGTGGGTGTACTCCTCCTGCTGCTGCTGTTGCTGCTTCTTCTTGCCGATCAATGTATGGGATTATTTATCTTCTCTTCACTTCTCCATCTGGCCTTTTCCAGTAGAACAAGTAATTTTTTTTCGTTTTAAAGCTTTCCTGATATTGTTTGCTGTATACTTATTTTTTATATATATATTTTTTAACCTCCACCACCCTGCTGGCACTTGTTTGATTGCCTTTCTTTCTCTTAATGTAATTTTCACCACATTCACACAGTAGTAACTTGTTCTTTCTGCTATCGTCGGGCTGAAACAGAGCTGCTGTTTTCTTGTTTTTTGTTCTACCCCCCATTACCCCCCCATTTTCTCATGCTTTTCCATCGCCGGTCATGGCTAGGGAAGCAGCATACCAAAGCTCTCCTACGTGCTTACTGCTGCGCATATTTTCATTGCTTTTGAGAATATTCCCAGCATTGTAATATTAAAATGTCTAGTTAGAGTTTTAGAAGACCCCATCATCTTCAGATGTTTCCTGTATGTGAGCAGACCGCTTCTCATTTCCGGATTTTCTGTTTCATTTTTCCCCAATCATTTTCATGTTTTTCAGAATTTGCTTAAGTTGCTAACATTCTGTTACTAATTACGGTGTCCGCTTCAGTGGAATTGCTGACATACTCAGGGCGGTGTACTATATGTATTCAAAATATTCTGTTAACTGATTTAGTTTTTCCCTTTTCTCTCTCTCTCTCTCTCTCTCTCCTCCAGGCATACTCTCAGGATGCTTACCTTAAAGGCAACGAAGCCTACAGCGGCAATGCCCGTAACATACCCGATCCACCACCTATATGTTACCCTCGGATAGATGCTAAAGCCCCAGCCATGGCTGAAGCCCCTAACCTCACTTCTTCCCCGGAAACTACACTGGAGACCCTGAAAAACAGCAATGGTGGGGGTAGAACAGCATGGTCTGGGGCTACAGTGGCAGGACAGCACGAGCTTGGCTACCGTATGGAGATTCCAGTCCCTCCCTCGCCCACCCAGGTTCCGAAAACTCAGACTGCAGTGTGTGTGTTCAATGAGAGCGTTCGAACGGTCGTCGTCCCAGGCGATAAAGTTGTCGACCATAGTACTCGGGTCAGCCGGTCTGTTCCAGCACACAGAACGGAGGAAATTCGGTATAACCAGGCCCCAGAAAAAATGGGAGTTACAAAAGTGAGGACGAGATCTTCAGCAGGATCAGCGTCAACAAGTGGACAGTTACAATTTGCCCCGATACGGCCTGCGGAAAGCAACAAGTTCACCTCCAGTGGTCAGCCTGTTAATTTTGTCACCTCCTCTGAAGGACACCTGAGTAGACCACCTCATACAGCTGCTAATGATCACTTTTTGATTACATCCAATCACTACTCCCCCTCTTCCTCTACCTCCCCAGCTTCCCATCAGAACATCGACTGGCGCACATACAAAACCTATAAGGAGTACGTTGAGAATAAACGCTTCCACATGTATGGATGCCGCACCATCCAAGAAAGACTGGACAGCCTGCGGGCAGCCTCCCAAAACACTACAGACTACAAACAGGCGATGCTTTCCAGTGGCTCCCATGGAGCTGGCAACCCACAGGTTCGCAGGAGGAGCACCTCTCATGACCGTGCTTACCAGACCTCTGCATCAGTTCCCGTTCGTTACCGCAGTGTCTCACAGGAACGACTTGGAGGTGGAGGAAGTGACAGTGTCCCACATCTCAAGGACTGGCCAAGGAGTGCTTCCCAGGATGCCTTGACTACTCCAGCTGTTGGAACCCAGAACCCCCGCGCTCACTCTTGTGACTACCTGGGAAGACAGGCTGATACACCACCAGGAGACAGCTTTACCTCAGGGCGGCTAGTTGAAAGGCAAGGCTACAGCAGGGCAGAGCATGAAGAACGACACCATCCTCCTCCTCCTCCTCACTGTGATGGCACTTGGCAGCCCATGAGACAGCAACTAGGACAAAGGGTAGTTCCTTTGGCTCGAAGGACCCCCAGCTTTGCCGCCCCACCTGTCGGTGGATTTAGCAGTGAAAGGATTAGCAACATAGGGACTCGGGGTATTTCTAATTCTTCCCATTTTCCAAAACCCATTGATCACCCGCGTCCTTTCAGAGACTTTGCCTCCCACAGAGAGGACAGTCAGTCTCGTCCATCCTCTTTAGCTGAAAGACCTTATCGTGTGATGGTAAAAAACTCTGCCCCCGATCCTTCATTGTATGCTCCTGCTTCATCTCCAACTTTTGGACAGAGTGTCAGTGGACCTGATGTGCTGAAAGACCAAAGAATCGTGGCATCTAATCACATGTCACGGGTTGTTCAGCACCAGCAACCTCAGGCTCGAGCAGACCACGTTCTAGACCACGGAATGGATGCTGGGATCGATCCACGTTGCTCTAAATCAGCTGGACCAGCAAAAGTCTTGGCACACTCCACTCCTGGCAAACCCTTAAGCCCACTTCAGCAACAGCAGTGCCTCTCTACCTCTTCCACCAATGGTGTAATGTTTGTGCAAAACAAAATCAGAGACTCCTCTGAGAAGATTAACAGCAAAGAAATGGCACACGGTGAGGAGACTACGGCAGTAGTCTTGAGGGAAAAACCTCCTTCTGGGAGACCCACTCCGCAGCCACTGAGGCACCAGTCCTACATCATGGCTGTGGCAAATCCTGAAGCTGAGCCAGTTCCAGATTCCACCTGCTGGTTACCTAATGATGCCCGCCGAGAGGTCAACATGAAGCGCCTGGGTGAGCAAAGGAAAGCATCCAACTCCAGTCCACCTGATGACTCCTTGGCTTCGATTCCATTTATTGGTAAGAATGCTGCTTTTATCTGTTTCCATAGTGATGGCAAGGCTCAGGTCCTTTAAGTGACATTCCTGTTTTAAAAGGTCATAACCCCTTTGAGCTAAGTGTTCTGATTTGTGACCATTTTATGTTATAAGTAGTGCTTAGGTTGCTTTGGCACATTGACACCTTCTTCGCCTTGCATCGTCTGACTTAAGGCCACAGAGGCTAGAGATTATAGAGGAAGCTTTGGGTGGAAGGTAGGAATTAACTTCTGGACAGGGTGCTTGTCCATTGCACATACTCATTCAAACGAGGTCCGTGTATGTGTCGTCTTTTATTTTTGGACACACAAGTGTGTTCCATTTTGCTGCAAAGGGTTCTGCCCTATAATTATGGCATCCCACGGCCAGTTTATATGTGATCCAGTGAATCATTGATCATGCCCTCTTGTAGCAGAGTGATGGTGTCGTGATACATGTCAGGAGTTGGGGTTGAGGGCATGTCAAGCTTTTGTGAGTCACTTGATTGGTGTTCTCACGGCTTTTGAGGTGTGCTATTCTAAGAATGTTTCAACGGGAAGGCCTCCGCATCCTCCAGGCTTAGCCCTCTGTCATGGTTGGAGTTCTGATTTTCCTTGTATTTTAAGGAGGCCAACATCGCTGTATGTGAAACATTTCTGTATTTAAAAGATTTAGCACAGAGTAACTATGGAATACAATGCCTATGAAAAGTGTTAGTATTCACCCCTTTGAAGTTTCTTTTGCATTTTATTGTTATACAGCATTGATTCCATGTTGATTTATTTAGGCCTTTTTGACCCGGATGTACAGAAAAAAGTTCTCCAATATCAAAGTGAAAAGAGATCTGTGCACCACACATCGATTTGTGTATCTCGCTTTTCCCAGTTAAACATGACACCGAGTTATGTGAGTGACATAACATTTTGAGGGCTTTTTAATTCAGCTCAGGGGTTGTGGGGAAGCCAGCGACATCAGGTGCAAGGCAGGAATCTGCCCTGGTAAGAGCGTTACAATGGTCTGCATTTACAGTGGCGTGCAAAAGTATTCAATCCCCTTGGAAAGTCATCCTAATTTTTTGCATGACAACAGATTTATACACACTGATCTATTCAGTATTTTTAATGTAAAGTCTTATGCTTTTAACATACACTTACAAAGTCCAAATAAACCATTTTCTGTAGATATTTAGCTGAAGATGAAAACTCCAAAGTTCATGTTTGCCTAAGGAAGCAAGCCGTACACATTCCTAATTTGTCGAGACCCCTTTTACTGCCATAACAGCCTTCATTCCCGTGGGGTAACACTGTAGCAGTTTTTGCACATTGTGATTCCTTGCCATTCTTCTTGGCAGAATTGATCGACTTCCTCTAGGTTGATGGGATGGCGCCTCTGGACAGCACTTTTCAAATAGTGCCACAGATCCTTAATAGGGTTAGGATCAGGGCTTTGACTCGGCCGTTCCAAAACATTTACCTTTCTGTTTCTGAACCATTCCAGTGTCGCTGTGGCCGCATGCTTAGGGTCCTTGTCATGTTGAAAGATGAATCTTCTCCAGAGCTGTAGGTTCACAGCAGACTCCTGCCATATTGTGAGATACTTGTGTCCATCAATCGTTCCTTCAGCTCTGACAAGATTCCTAATCCCAGCACATGAAAGGCATATCCATAACATGATGCTGCTGCAACCACAATATTTCACCATAGGTTTGGTGTTTCTTGAGGTATGGGCAGTGTTAGTTTTACAGCACAAATACCTCTTGGAAGTCTGGCCAAAAAGTTCTGTTTTGGTCACATCTGACCATAAAACCTTTTTCATACTTTGTAGCAAATGGCATACATGCTTTCACGTAGACCTTCTTAAGGAATGGCTTCTTTCTTGCTCCCCTCTCATAGAGAGGCCTGTTGTATGGAGAGCTCTTGAGATTGTGGACCCCATGCACCTTCACTCCAGTTTCAGCCAAAGTGCAGTGCAGACTTCTGAGAGGGACGGTTGGATTTTTAGCAGCCCTTTTCACCAGTCCGCGTCTGTTCTGATGTTTAGTTTTGAGGGACGGCCTGTTCTAGTAAGAGTCTGGGTGCTGAGGTGAACCTTCCAATATTTGATGATGGATCCAAAAATGCACAATGAGACCTTCAAACTGTTTGATATTTTTGTAGCCATTTCCTGCCTTGTGTATTTCAAGGTCTTTTTTTCTCACATCAGCAGAATGCTCCTTTGTCTTCAATTTTGCAGTGATTGTCCCACAAATACTATGGCCGTCACAAAGGGGGCTTTTCATATCCAGAGAGATAGAAAGGACTCACAAGTAGGATTTACATATAACTGTCACCTTTGTATCATTTATGATTCATTTGTGTAAACCTGGAGCTTCCAAAGTCACAGAGGTGTAACTGCATATACAATACAATGTATTTTTGTATAGCTCAAAATCACACAAGAATTGCCGCAATGGGCTTTAACAGCTTCTTGACAAACTTTGGGAAAGGCAGTTCAAAGTGAGACACCTTTCCAGGTAGGCTGGGAGTGCAGTAGGTGTCAGAAAGAAGGGGGTCAATACAACACAGAACAGAACAAATCCTCAATACAGTATACAAATAAAAATTTTAGAAGTACGTAGTAGAATTTAACAGTAGATGATATCACATAATATGATTTGGATTTGCTTAGAGTCCTGGAGACCTCATTCATCAAGCTGCCTCCCCCATTTGGCCATTCCACAGCTGAAATAGCGCTAATCCGACGACAGGACCCCTCTCTCCCACGATTCCTGCGATCCTTCATCAGGGATGACTTTACCTTAGGCAGGCAAAACAACTTGAATGGGGGGCCGTGGCACCATGCGCCACATTTGAGTACCGAGAAACAGAATAAGGGGGGGTTAGTATCCAATTCTAACAATCATGTTACTTATGTTTTAGTGCTAATGACTGACAACAGAGATGCAGTATGTACAGTTAATCAGCAGCTCTTGTCAGGGTGTGCTAACCTCTTCAGCCGGGATTTAAAAGCTGAGACCGAAGGGGCATCTCTTATTGTAGGAGGCAGACCGTTCCACAGTTTAGGGGCCGTGTAACTAAAAGCTCGACCTTCCACTGTTATTTTATTAATCCTTGGAATCATAGGCAGACCGGCATCTTGAGATCTTAATGTGCGCTCTGGTTTGTAAGTCATGATAAATTCGGACAAGTAAGCCAGACCTTGGACACTTAATGCTTTATATGTTAAAAGGAGGATTTTGAAATGAAATCAATCAATCAATCAACATTTTTTTATATAGCACATATTCATACAAAAAAAATGTAGCTCAAAGTGCTTTACAGAATGAATAGAAAAATAGAAGACACAATAAAAGATAAACATAAGTCAACATTAATTAACATAGAATAAGTAAGGTCCGATGGCCAGGGTGGACAGAAAAAACAAAAAAAATCTCCAAAGGCTGGAGAAAAAAATAAAATCTGTAGGGGTTCCAGACCAAGAGACCACCCAGTCCCCTCTGGGCAATCTACCTAACGTAAATCAAACAGTCCTCTTTGTATTTAGGGTTCTCATGGAAGGACCTGATGATGATGGTCACGTAGAGTCCATCAATGTTGGTGCATCATGATGCTTTGAGTAGGTAAGAAACCGGAAAAAGAAACATAAGAGAGAGTAGGGGTCAGTATGGATTCTGGAGCCACTGTGAATAGTTATTATGAAGAATTGAACATACAGAGTATCAGGATTAAGTTAAAGTGAAGTTATAGAAAGGCCATGTTAAAGTAATGTGTTTTCAGCCGTGTTTTAAAGTGCTCCACTGTATTTGCCTGGCGAATTCCTATTGGCAGGCTATTCCAGATTTTAGATTTTAGAAATCTGCCCTAAACTTAACCGGGAGCCAATGCAAACACTAACTTCTGGAGTTGTTCTTCTTCAGTTAAATATCTACAGAAAATGGTTTATTTGGACTTTGAAAATGTATTGTTACAGCATACACTACTGGTGAAAAGTTTTAGAACAACTCGGTTTTTCTTCACATTTAATCAGTTGTCATGCAGTGAATGACCTAAAATGGTGAACTGCCAGAAGCTTAAATTTAATGTTTAGGGAAATTTCAGAATATTACAAATGGGCCTTCTTCAGGGAACAACTAATAGGTTACAACCTACAGATGTACTGCAGCCATTAAAGTAAATTAACCCTTGTAAGTTGAGGCAAACAATTTGCACAGGTGTCCTAACTTCTGTTGATTACTTAAAAACCTCTCTGACTGTTACTGCGGAGTTGGTGTTACTAGACCCTCTGAAGTACTACTGGTGCCATCATTTCACCAACATCCTCCCCCTCTACAGCTGTCTCCACACTAACCCCAAGAACTGAGTCTGCCTCCCAGCTTAATTTGTTGAGTCTGTTCTTTCGCCACTGCTTTTAAAATCCCACTGCACTCTGTTAACTGATGGAGCAAATGCAGAAACCCTAAAAGCCGTACCTAATTCTAACAGCCCTGACTTTAGCATTTCCTGCTTTAGACGATATCAGAGTGTCCTTGGCACACCTTAGTACTGTTTTCGAGTTCTGCACCAGACAAATATCAGGCTGGAGTGTTTCATGTTGGTTCTGGTAGAAACGCTGAGATTGAGATTGCTTAGGGTTAACGGAAGAATTTGTGTACATTAGCAATAGAAGAAAGGACTCTGGCCTTTGGGTGTTGAGACTTGCCTTCCTTATCTCGTGTCTGTCTGTAAAGGTGTGTAGGAGTACTTGCAGCCAATCCTGGAATGCTTTCTTTTACAGAGATATTATTTTGTTGAAATGAGTTGTATCCGTCTTTTAGTTATTCTGTCATTGAGTCATGTTGAAGTCACTGTCTTAGTGTCGTAATTAACTTTTGGGAAATGCTGCTTTTTCTATGGGTGTAGTGTGTTTTGAGTTTTTTTTAACCCCCTTCAAGCTAGCAAGCTCGACTTGTTTGAATATATCTTAGTGTAATTTGACTGTTTAATGTGACGAGCTGTCATAGACCGGCATCCATTCCATGGCAATTTCCTACCTTGTGCCCAGTGTTGCCCATGAGACCCTGATTTGAACTAAGTAGATTAGAGAATGACACAGCATGTAACGTGAAAAAGATATTCCTACTTCAGGATCCCCCTACTAGCATTCTAGACATATCTAACAGAAGCACCCTACCCATCAACCCAGTGATGCAATGAATTTATTGAATATTTAATGACGAGTTCTAAGGAGCACGCCATAGCAGCTTATCAGTATATCTTATCACAGAGTAAATATGCCATCTCCGTGTGCTTGAAGCTCAAAGCAGTGTTATAGTAACACAAACATATAGTGATCCATCCATCTTCATAACCTACGTAAGCATATTAAATGATGGACGGCTTCAAATTTTCCTCCAACTAAGCGAATCTAAGACAGATTTTATTCTTTTTGGTCCTTCCAAATCTCCCAGTATAATTGCAAATAATCTGCAACCATTGACGCCATAGATTAGGTCACGTGTAAGAAATCGAGGTGTGATTTTTGACTTTGAACTTAAATTTGTCAAACGGATAAATGCTGCATTTTTCAACTTAGAGGTATTACTAAAGTCAAGCCTTTTTTTGTCATACGGTGCATCTGGAAAGTATTCACAGCGCATCACTTTTTCCACATTTTGTTATGTTACAGCCTTATTCCAAAATGGATTAAATTAATTTTTTTCCTCAGAATTCTACACACAACACCCCATAATGACAACGTGAAAAAGTTTACTTGAGGTTTTTGCAAATTTATTAAAAATAAAAAAACTGAGCAATCCCATGTCCATAAGTATTCACAGCCTTTGCTCAATACTTTGTCGATGCACCTTTGGCAGCAATTACAGCCTCAAGTCTTTTTGAATATGATGCCACAAGCTTGGTACACCTATCCTTGGCCAGTTTCACCCATTCCTCTTTGCAGCACCTCTCAAGCTCCATCAGGTTGGATGGGAAGCGTCGGTGCACAGCCATTTTAAGATCTCTCCAGAGATGTCTGGGCTCTGGCTGGGCCACTCAAGGACATTCACAGAGTTGTCCTGAAGCCACTCCTTTGATATCTTGGCTGTGTGCTTAGGGTCGTTGTCCTGCTGAAAGATGAACCGTCACCCCAGTCTGAGGTCAAGAGCGCTCTGGAGCAGGTTTTCATCCAGGATGTCTCTGTACATTGCTGCAGTCATCGTTCCCTTTATCCTGACTAGTCTCCCAGTTCCATTCCCACAGCATGATGCTGCCACCACCATGCTTCACTGTAGGGATGGTATTGGCCTGGTGATGAGCGGTGCCTGGTTTCCTCCAAACGTGACGCCTGGCATTCACACCAAAGAGTTCAATCTTTGTCTCATCAGACCAGAGAATTTTGTTTCTCATGGTCTGAGAGTCCTTCAGGTGCCTTTTGGCAAACTCCAGGTGGGCTGCCATGTGCCTTTTACTAAGGAGTGGCTTCTGTCTGGCCACTCTACCATACTGGCCTGATTGGTGAATTGCTGCAGAGATGGTTGTCCTTCTGGAAGGTTCTCCTTTCTCTAGAGGACCTCTGGAGCTCTGACAGAGTGACCATCAGGTTCTTGGTCACCTCCCTGACTAAGACCCTTCTCCCTCGATCGCTCAGTTTAGATGGCCGGCCAGCTCTAGGAAGAGTCCTGGTGGTTTCGAACTTCTTCCACTTACAGATGATGGAGGCCACTGTGCTCATTGGGACCTTCAAAGCAGCAGAAATTTTTCTGTAAGCTTCCCCAGATTTGTGCCTCGAGACAATCCTGTCCTGGAGGTCTACAGACAATTCCTGTGACTTCATGCTTGGTTTGTGCTCTGACATGAACTGTCAACTGTGGGACCTTCTATAGACAGGTGTGTGCCTTTCCAAATCATGTCACATCAACTGAATTTACCACAGGTGGACTCCAATGAAGCTGCAGAAACATCTCAAGGATGATCAGGGGAGACAGGATGCACCTGAGCTCAATTTGGAGCTTCATGGCAAAGGCTGTAAATACTTATGTACATGTGCTTTCTCAATTTTTTTATTTTTAATAAATTTGCAAAAATCTTAAGTAAACTTTTTTCACGTCATTATGGGGTGTTGTGTGTAGAATTCTGAGGAAAAAATGAATTGAATCCACTTTGGAATAAGGCTGTGACATAAGAAAATGTGGAAAAAGTGATGCGCTGGGAATACTTTCTGGATGCACTGTATCTATCCCTTGAGCAATCCTGGGTATGACGTTAACCTGCATACAGCACTGCAAGCAGATCCTCCCACCTTGTGGGAACTCAGGGCTAGGTGGCAGGATTGGCACTTCAGCCTCCGTAACAAAAAAAAAAAACAATCGCACTGTTCCATTCCATTCGAACTCGTGTAGTGCTGAGGCGTCACACATTGCACTCGGGGTCCTAGTCTGGGATCGTTTGTCATGTGATGAGTATTTCCTCTGCAAGTCTGCATTTCTTTTGGCTAAAACGTGAAATGAAGGAATTGTTAAAATGGCAGACTGACTGGCTGGTAACTATTAACCAACTCAGATTTATCTATTTTATAGACTACTGTAAACATAAACAATTAAAAAAAGTCTATTGATATTAAATTGAAAATGTTTTGTACATTTATGAATCCCCACACGTTTTTGAGCCTGAAATCACACTTCTTTGTTAAATTTAAGGGTTGCATCCTAACTGTCCCCCATCCTCCAATTTCAATCATGAATTTCAAGCCCCATTAAATATGTGGAATTAACTTTGGCATGAAACCCGAATTAAGCCGAATAACCTGGTCAAGGTAGAAGCCTGCTTTTTTCAATCATCCGCATTCACGTGTGCAGGTATTTTGTCCTTTGTCAGAACACTGTGATGTCATTAAACTGAGCAAGAAAAGGATTGAACATCGTCATCGGCCACAGTGAATCTAAAAGTAAACATGACGCCAGTGAATTTTCTTGTGTCTTATCAAAATGTATTTAGTTAGATTGGGGCTTTATTTATAAGTTTCTATTACCAAAGAAAAAGCAGGAAAAGGTCAAAGATTTGGGGCACTTTGCGACCAAGCCGGTATAATTATAATAAATGATTTGAAAAAGAAAAGGAAAATTAGATCCATCCATCCATTTTCTAACCCGCTGAATCCGAACACAGGGTCACGGGGGTCTGCTGGAGCCAATCCCAGCCAACACAGGGCACAAGGCAGGAACCAATCCTGGGCAGGGTGCCAACCCACCGCAGGGAAAATTAGATGTAAAACACAAAGAAATGGGTCATCTGATCTGTTAGCTTAGGTAGACCGCCCAAGACGGTGGTTCCTTCTAGATTTGAGGCATTCTGGAAGGAAGAGGCCAGTCCAGGTTGATGAACCACAGTGTCGGTCATTCTTTCTGCACGACGAGAAGAAGAAGAGAGCTCATTAGTACACAGTGGCATCTCCTTTGTCCGCAGATAATTACTGTCACCTAAGCCTTCAAGCTGTTCCCCAGCTTGCCCACAGCACACCGTTTTCTGCTTGGCTGTGAGACTGAGCCCTGCATAGGAACGGCATACCGATGCACAGACTACAGAGTCCTTAACAGTAACCCGGTTAAGGGTTTACATGGCCACAGAATCGGATTACTTGCAGAGAAATCTGCCTCAGCTAATTGGGGTTCTCGGAGGTCAATAAGTCCATTTCTATAATTGAAATAAGTGTTTATGTGGCATTTTAGAAATCAGGCCTCTGTGAATAATTGGGTTGTTGAAGAGCATGTAAAGGCACTGGTTAAAGACTCTCTGTTATTTTATGTCAAAGATGCCAATTCAATCATGTGTGATTCAGTCCTGTGTAACAATAAAATGAGAAAGTTTCCATGGGAGGTGAATATTTTTTATAGGCACTGTATTATTTATATGCCGTATAAATACATATTAATTTGCAAAGAAAGTGTGTGAATGTTTAAAGAAAATTCTAAGGATCTGGGCTTCTTTCCTGAGAATTGTTTAAAACCTGTTGTAGCTTGCTGCATATACTTAGCATTTTTTTGGTCGTGTGGTAAAATTACAAATATCAGCAGGCCAAATGTAAAATGATCAGTGTTAGAGATGCATAGAAGAGCCTGGAATTTTATTTTTATTGGCCTCAGATCTAATTTCGCTTATGCAGTTTATAAAAGTGCGAACAAGCTACCCCACTGCCTGCACACGTTCTTTCTGACCAATGAAAATTCAATTTGTTTTGTAAGGGAGTAATAGAGATTTTTGAAACCGCATAAATGATGAAATTGACTGAAGTTGCAATTCTGTGGGAAAGAAATGACATTTTAATGTGGAAATGTGGTTCTTAATCGTGTTGCAAGAAGGCGGAAAGGTAGAAATAGTTCACTAAATGGGAATAATCCGCCCAGAAAGTAATTTCCAAATCAGTATTGCATGTTTTCTATAGAATTGTAGCAAGAAGAAACAGTCAATTGAAATCCAGGAAGAAAGTTGTCCTTAATCACTTTGCATTTAGGTTAGACGCAACGTGATAGCAATCAGTATTACATCTGGAAATTCACTTTTTTTTTTTTTCTTATGGAAATAACTTGTTCTTGTAAGGGCTTGAATCATACCTGCATTGACTGTGTGAGTCACTTTCTCTCCAGGTAGTGGCGTCAAACTGGTAAGCTTTGATCATCACCAAGAGTAATACTTAGTATTTAACTTGAGGTCAGACACATTCAGATTGACACGTTTACCTTTTAGGACAATTCAATGTTTTGGTGCCACCTTTGATAAAGCCACTCCTTAAACAAACTCCATTCTTACTGAGACTTACTGTGTTAGTCTTTTAAGAAATAATATTATTAATAAAAATGATTTGGAACTTATCATTAAATAAAAAAAACTAAACTCAGCAGATTATCATAGATTCCAGGAAACCGCTCACCCATAGTCTGGCAGGACAACCCATTTTAAAAAGTGTGTAGTGAACAGCTGCAAAGACTCCATCCACAGGGCTTCTTCCTAAAAGCACCCGCCGCCAATCTGATTCAGAATCAAATTGATTGAGCGGCGACTTCATGAGGCAATGGACTCGTTTAGACAAGTGACCCTCGGTGAGCCGTCTAATTGTCCCCACCCAGTTTTAACCAAAATTCGCTCATGGCGGTCCCCAGACGTATGTAATATCTGCCTGGCTTCAGTGAGAGTAGCTCGTCTATCCCCGTTCAGGGAAGGATACTCTCTTTAGTGGGACGCTATCATCACATGTACAATCAACAAACCCCATCCGAGAATGTTCTTTTTGTGTCAGCTGATGAAACTCAATCACACCAAGCAATTTCGGTCCGGTTCTACGCAGCCACCATCAAGTCCATTCTGACCTCATCTCTGACTGTCTGGTTTGGTGCTGCCTCTGGACCTGTAAAACCATCAAAGGCTATGACTCACCATCTTTTCAAACCCCAAATAAGTTCAAGGTAACAAAGTGGGCCACGGAGATCATTGCTGATCCAGCTCACCTAGGGTATCGCCTATTCCAAGGACTTCCCTACCGCAAACACCTTCATACAGTGAAAGCTAAAACAACATGATACTCCGTTTTATTCCATGTGCATTTATTTTGACAAATCAGGTCTGAGCCGCTACTCAGTGTATCTGTATATGTGCACACTGGACTACCTGGACATTGTAATCCTACTTTGCTTCTTTATTTTTTGCATAATCCTTTGTATGCTGCATCATATTTTATCCTTTTATTTTATCTTTTGCATTCTGCACTGTCCAATACTTTCCAATAATTCCTAGTATATACATTCGTGCGCCTGGCCAATAAAAGCACACTCTAATTCTGATTCTGATTAGGTCCATCTACAGTATCTTGTAGTGAGTAGGGACCTCCTTGTGCCTCTAAAGCAACCGTGATTCTTCTGTACACAGTTTCAGCAAGGTGCTGGGGACATTCTATAGTTAGGGGTTCTTAAGCTGAGGTCCGTGGACCCCTAGGGGGTCCTTGGATGGGTTTCAGGGGTTCCAGGAGGGTTAGATAAAATTAACATTTATGTTCACTATACAGCCCGGTGCTGCTGTTTTAGAGTAGATGTAGTAGTAGTAGTAGATCTGTCCTAATTTTCACAAGAGTATTGTATTTCATAATTATAATGAGTTGCATTAAAAAGGAGTGTTTTTTTTTTATAGATTGTTCACATTAAATGTTTAATAATACTTTGTGTATGTCATGTGTATGAAACAATCAAATCTCGATAAAGCACATTATATTCATTGCATGCAAAGTTGTGTTGATGTGAATATTTCTAGGAAAGGGGGTGTATAGCTTTCATCAGATTCTTAAAGGGGTCCGTGACTCTCAAAAGGTTAAGAGTCACTGTTCTGTAGGGACATTGGTCCTTGCTGAATTGAAAGCATGACGTAGTGACTTTAATTTACTACAATGGCATACATGGTCTCAGTCTGACACTTCTTGGCAACAGCTTCAACAGAAAGTTGTCCACTTGAATGTGTTGCTGAAAAATCAGCAGAAACTGTCATGTCCAAGGAACCAAACTGACATGGCGTGGTTTATGACGTGGAGTATCATCCTATGGGAAGAATCAGTTTAATAAAGAGTAGACTAAGATAATAAAAGGGGTGCACGTGACAAGCAGTGATGCTGAGGTACACTCTGGGATTCAAATGAGGATTGGTTGGCATTAAAAAGGCCTAATGTGTTCCTAGTAAATGTTTCCCATGCTATTATAGTATCACTACCAGCCTGAACCCTTAACACAAGTCGGGGTAGGTCAATGGCGTCACATTGCTTACACCAAATTCTGAGTCTTCCATCTACATCTACAAAAGGCATCTTCAGGTGTCCCATTTTTGGTGTTCTACTTGCCTACATCAGCTTCATCTGGCTCTTCTTGGCTGGCAATGTGTGAATTTCCCCTTGGGATTAATAAAGTATCTATCTATCTATCTATCTATCTATCTATCTATCTATCTATCTATCTATCTATCTATCTATCTATCTATCTATCTATCTATCTATCTATCTATCTATCTCTATCTCTCTATCATATAGTGCCTTTCAAATCTATCTATCTATCAATCATATAGTGTCTGTCTGTCTGTCCGTCCGGAATGGTGGTCTGCTGCTGTAGCATTTTCAAGGTCTGACGTGTTGCATATTCACAAATGCCCTTCAGATAGCAGCTATAGTGTCCAGAACATTTGTGAATTTTCTGTTAACTGGACAGACGTAGACATTCTCCTTGGACCCGTCTCATTAATTAGATGTTTTTGATCACAGAATATCTACTCCCATTTTTTTCTTTTTTTCTTCCACACCCTTGATTTCTTATTTCAATCTTAAAACAACTGCATTCAGTGTTTTAATGGCTCCTTTTTAGCAATAAGATGTAAATGACAAAGGAGCCAGCAGTTCTTCATCTAGCTTTTTTCCATTTACATCTGTGTGTTTATCATGCACTGTTTGATTTAATAAAACACTTAATAGAAAAATGTGACAGACTGAAAATTATCTGTTTTAGGCTTCAAATTATTTTGATGGTAACGTTGGAAAGGAAGAAAATCTGATATATGAAATTTACATTGCGCAGACTAACAAGCTATTAAATAAAATAAGGTCTGAGACTGACAAAAGATTGGTTTCTAATTAAGTAATTGGGTTGGAATGAAAACCTGTAGCAACTGCGGCTCTCTAGGACCGACATTGTCCACCCCTGGAATATGGCCACATAGTCGGATTATTTGTGGAGAAATCTTCCTGTTTTAATCCAGTTCCTCAGAGGCCAATAACCTGTTCTCTCTATTCAGAATAAGGGTTTACACAACATTTTAGAAATTAGGTTTGTGTGAATAATCAGAAAAACTGAAAAAGTCATTTCAAGTGGTGTCTACTGAAGCGCTGTGACCTCCACTCGGCAGTTTCTGGTGTGTGGTTTTTGTTTTTTTCTTTGTCCATCAGGCCTTCATCACCACATAAAACTATACAAAGTTTTTTTTTAAACGACGCCATTGTCTGGCCTCCATGAAGTCTGTAGAAATCCCAGAGGGCAGGTGTTTCTGAGGTGCTCTGACCTGGAGGTGAATTTGCTGGGAGGTCCACTCTTGGGAAAATCTGCAGTTGCCTTGAATGTTTCCCAGTTGTGAATAATCTTTCTCACTGTAGAATGATGGACTTCATATTGTTTGGAAATGGCTTTATACCCCTTCTCAGATTGATAGGCAGCAACAATTACTTCTCTGAGATCATTCTTGCTGTCTTTCCTCCTTGGCATTGTGATATCGCACACCTGAGCGCTCCAGACCAGTAAACTTAGTTTTTGCTGTATAACTAATGACACAGTGTAATATGTCATGTGGTGGTGGTGTTTTTCTGAGGTTTCATTTATCTAATTTTAGAACCTGCTAAGCGCCAGATTTTGATTTATTATGAGATCTGATATTCGAAGAGGGTGTACTTTCTTTTTCACATGATGTGTCTATATATTAAGATGCAGCCATACAGCATGAGTGAATGTATATTTCTGCTGTACCTAATAAAGTGGCCACTGCCTGTGTTCTCTAGGAGTGCTGCTGTCTGGAGGTTGGTTTTCCTTCTCCTCTGTCATCCACTAGCCATTACTTAGTATAATCTTAATAGATTTATGTTTTTATGATTTGTTAATCATTGAGATTTTCCTGCCTTTAGTTGTGTTTAATATAATTTGTGCCTTTATATATGTAAATGTGGTATGGTTTAGCAATTAATTGGTAGTGCATTGTAGTTTTAAATATGTGTAAGCACTTCACTCTGTGAAGAGTGCGATTACAAAAATAAATTGAATTACATGAAAGGCCAGAACAAAAGCCTCATTCATAGTGTGTGTAGCAAACCCGTCGGTGTACCTCCCACATCTTAGACATGTGCTGTTACGTTAATTGGCAATTATAAATTGGCCTACTGTGAATGTGTGTGTGTTCTACTACAGTCAGTTCCTGTCTTGCTCCTGATTTATTTATTTTTTTGGTGATCACTTTTTCATTCCAATTAAAATTTCAACACCGCAGAAACCCCTAGCCTTCCACTGGTTCTGTCATGCCAGCCTCGTGAGGGAAATGTTAAGAAAGGGATAGAATTTAGGTAGTGGCCTGGCCAAAAACAACACTTTATGGGATTTCAGTATCCCCACGTCACCAACCTCCAGCTGGGCAACTGTTGCGGGAACCCCCTTTTTAACTGTACCGATCCCTGATGACCCCATCAGACCACACACACAAAGAGTTCATTGGGTTGTAGAAAGAATACTTCCACAGATTGTCAGAAAGTGAAGCAGGGGTGCCCAAGGAAGTCTAAATAAGAGAGGAGAGGTCTGGAAAGAGGGCGATACAGGGTGAAAAAGAAATATGATTAGGGCTGTCAATGAAAGGACTGTTCCAGAAAATGTGAAGCAGAGTGCCAGGGGGATGAACAGAGATGGCAAAGTAACGGGACCATTAGTGAGTGTTGTACCATTTTAAACTGAATATATGTTGATGGTTAAAGCTTTTGGAAGTAAGTGATATTCCAGGAGAGAGTGGTAGAGGATGGGAAGAAGTAAAGCCAATGTCACATTTCTCGACTTCTACTCGGAGGGGATGATGTCATGCTTGACGTCTGCAGTTGATGATCTCATAGCTTGAGCATGTCCGATTTTAGGGTATGTCGGACTCAATGACTACATATCGAGCTCCCTGCACGGTTTCACATTTCCAAAGTATCACAAGGTCCCCCTCTTTTTTTTTTTTTGTCAGCTATAACATGTTGGAGTCCATGTGAAGGCTTTAAAGGTATAGCAAGTTCACCCCCAGTCTTGACCTCCTGTTTTGACATGAGAGGAATGAGTCTCTTCTCTGCTTGCTAGGTCCATAACACCCATATTCCACATTGTATTTCATGAGGAGTACTTATAGACTGTCATCTCTCTTTCTCTCTCTCTCACACACACACGTCATCCCTAAGATAAGAGAAAAATGACACCTGTTTCATTTTGGCTGGCTAAAAACTGGCTAGAAGTGTAAAACTACACAACTGACAATCACAGTAGTCCACCGTGACCGCTTCCAACTCGCTCATCTTGCGTAATTGAAGTCTACAACTGAAAATCACTGGAAAAGCCACACAGTGTGACATGGCCTCAAATCTTCAGATCGAACCTATAAGGTAAATGTGGCAAGCAGTTTTACACAGAGAGTCTGCTGCCGTGAACCTGATGTTTTCAAGATGGACACTAGTTTCCTTCTCCCCTAGCAGTGGAAGAAGTGGATTCAGGAAAAGAGGCCACTAGAAATGTTAGTCCAAACAGCACCACAACCTTACATCTTAAGGGATATAAAGCTAACTTTGTTTTCCAGTATGCAAATCTATAGCATTGCATACGTTTTCCTCTTGTATAGGACGAGTTTATGCCCAAGGAGAACTTTATTTTGTGACCATACCTGAGCTTTATTAAACCCAGGGTAGCTCTGGTAGTTCTCAATAAATCAACTGGTGTCACCTAATTCACTTAGGTCTTCATGGTCCAACTCAGATCATTTTTGTGTGTTTTATAAATTGACACTTTATTTTTACGTTTCTGTTACTGGATTGCAAGCAGCAAATGCTTTTCTGCTTTGGCTGTGCAATTCAGCCCTGCAAAAGACTGGCATACCGATACTTGTGCTTCATGCCTTACACTCCTTGCTGCGGAAATGATAACACAGGTATTTTCCCCTTCAATAAAGTGTTGACTTAGGCTACTCATTGTTTTAAAAAAAATAATCGGACTACATGACACACATTACTTTCACTGTACTGCTCTGGAGCTTGTGTTAAGTTGTTTAGCACGTATGGTCAGCGATTTCTGAAACACTGAACGACATTATTTCACCCAGGAGAAAGAATAAAGCAATCATCTGAACATTTGCCTCTGGAAATGTATTTTGTAGACACTTCTGTCTGTGGCTGCTGAAAAGTGTTTGTGAAGTAAATATATGTACAGGCTGACAGACTGCAACAGACATGTGCTCACGACAAAATCCTTAACATTAACCCGGTTAAGGGTTTACTGTATATGGCGGAGAGGACAGTGTCGGTCCTGGAGAGCCACAGTGGCTGCAGGTTTTTGCTGCAACCCAGTTTCTTAATGAGAAATCAGTTATTGCTTTCGATGCACATATAGATTAAGTGACATTTTGATGCTTCATTTTAGTGGTCTGGTTTCTTAAGGTTCCCCACCCTTAATTGCTTATTTCAATCTTGAAACAACTGCATCCATCCATCCATCCATTTTCCAACCCGCTGAATCTGAACACAGGGTCACGGGGGTCTGCTGGAGCCAATCCCAGCCAACACAGGGCACAAGGCAGGAACCAATCCTGGGCAGGTTGCCAACCCACCGCAGGACATACACAAACACACCCACACACCAAGCACACACTAGGCCCAATTTAGAATCGCCAATCCACCTAATCTGCATGTCTTTGGACTGTGGGAGGAAACCCATGTAGACACGGGGAGAACATACCAACTCCATGCAGGGAGGACCCAGGAAGCGAACCCGGGTCTCCTAACTGCGAGGCAGCAGCGCTACCACTGCGCCCCCGCGCCACCCAAAACAACTGCATTCAGTGTTTTAATGGCTCCTTTTTAGCAATAAGATATAAATGACAAAGGAGCCAGCAGTTCTTCATCTAGCTTTTTCCCCATTTACATCTGTGTGTGTTTATCATGTTTGATTTAATAAAACACTTAATAGAAAAATGTGACAGACTGAAAATGATCTGTTGTAGGCTTCAAATTATTTTGATGGTAACGTTGGAAAGGAAAAAAATCTGATGTATGAACTTTACATTGTGCAGACTAACAAGCTATTAAATAAAATAAGGTCTGAGACTGACAAAAGATTGGTTTCTAATTAAGCAATTGGGTTGGAATGAAAACCTGTAGCAACTGCGGCTCTCTAGGACCGACATTGTCCACCCCTGGTACTGTATATGGCCACATAATCGGATTATTTGTGGAGAAATCTTCCTGTTTTAATCCAGTTCCTCAGAGGCCAATAACCTGTTCTCTCTATTCAGAATAAGGGTTTACACAACATTTTAGAAATTAGGTTTGTGTGAATAATCAGAAAAACTGAAAAAGTCATTTCAAGTGGTGTCTACTGAAGCGCTGTGACCTCCACTCGGCAGTTTCTGGTGTGTGGTTTTTGGTTTTTGTTTTTTTTTTTGCCACCTTTGTCCATCAGGCCCCCATCACCACATAAAACTATACAAAGTCTTTTAATTATTTTCTCTTCAATAAATTGCAGAATCTCTTTTCCCCCATCACTTTTGCTTTTTGAGTCAGGTTGATTTTATACAGGCAATAAGTTGAAAAGTCCCAACATGATTTGATAGCCACGGCCAGTATTTTTATTGTTGGGCTGCCTTGGAATGAAGATTTTTGGGCCCCACTTATTCAAGCAAGTTGAATTTCTTTTCATCCTAGGTGGCCAGCTGACTGAAGCAATCCAGCAGCTTGACCTAGTTTAATAAAATTAATATTGCTTTCAGTGATCTTTCCACTTTGGTATGAATCAGCATGGGTGAGCCCTTTCATCATATTTAATTTGCGGTTTGTTTTAGTCTCGTTTGACGACGCGCTTTAGTGCCAAACGTCAGGCACAGGATGTTTTAAACATTCCCACGGTGAACTGTAAAAGTAATTTTGAATTCTGTGCTGTAAGTCAGCTGCAGTAATGCCTCGGCAGAAACGAAAGAGGCATCGTCATACTGTGTCAGAAAGTACCACATGGCTTTTAAGTATGTGTCAGCTACTTGTATTCGACTTTGTTTCATCTCCGCAATAAAAACTTGAATTGAGACCTAATGTGTGGTGTACATAATAGAATGCTGATGTTTTGATATTTGAATTTTCTGATGTCAGTGACAGTTTCCTTCTAACAAGGATGGTGGGGTCTCCCCACTAGTGGATTCAGTGTGTAAGCCTGAAGTGCTCCAGAGGTAGAAATTTAGAAGCATTAGAGACGATTTGGCTAAATATACTAGCTTAATGCTTAGCGATTGTATGAAAGTAATAGGTAATGGCCTTGCTTTTTAATAGGCTCACTCCCGTTTTCATGCTGAAGTTAAAGTATTTTTTGACATAAGTATACACTTCACTGGAATGCTTATTCAATTTTTTTTATTAAGTTATATATATATATATATATATATATACACACACATACAGCATAATTCGTTCCGGAAACGTGCTCGCAATCCGAAGCACTCGTATATCAAAGTGAATTTCCTCATAAGAAATAATGGAAACTCAGATGATTTGTTCCACAACCCAAAACTATTCATATAAAAATGATTAATACAAAGTATAAAGTAAAAATACATAAAACAAATTAACCTGCACTTTACCTTTAAAAAGAATCATGGCTGGTGTGAGTGAGTTTCTAAACTCATGTGGGATTCCACCCAACAGGACGACACGCGGAAGAGTGTCCCAAAGCAATCGCAGTCTCCCAGCGCTGTAGCAGTTCACCATATAAGCGTATCCAAAAAGATCGCAGACATGCTATAAACGCCTGCCGTCGATGGGTGATACAAGGAACATTATAAAGATCCCACTACAATAAATAACAGCGCAGTTGCTGTTTCAAGCTGAATAAAGCTGGTGTTGTTGAAGTACTGAGACTCAGCTTTGTGTTTTGGGGCGCAAGGTGGGGACTCGCACTTCACAGCGCGCACACACGCAGTCACAATGCTGTAGTAAACAGTATACGCTCGTACGAATGTTGATTATATGAGTGAGGCACACAGACTCCGACGGAGAATAGGAGACATTTGCCCTCAAGAGGAGAGAGAGAGAGAGAGAGAGAGAGAGAGCAGAGAAGATCCATCAGCTCAGTTGTGATCACATGATGCTCAGCAGACAAAGTGTATCCATACTACTCGTATTGCAAGACATCGTTCGTTTATCAAGTCAAAATTTATTTAAAAAATTTTGCTTATCTTGCAAAACACTCGTAAACCAAGTTACTCGTAAACCGAGGTTCCACTGTGTGTGTGTGTGTGTGTGTGTGTATGTATGTGTATATATATATATATATATATATATATATATATCCTTCTATTTAAAAGCGGTCGGAATTGTCCTTCGTCCCGTGAGTGCTACGCAGGCGCGGAGTTTCACACACGCCCCGTCCATTTTGCTATGCACGATGGGATTTGTAGTTTCGTTTTTCCAGGTAAAAGATGATTTTCTACTCCAGACTGTGCGATATCTTCTTCTTCTTTCTTACTATATAAAAGCGGTCGGGATTGTCCTTCCGTCCGTGAGTGGAAAGCGTAGCAGTATTCCGCTTATCACAGACTTACTACTTGCAGTTTGCGGTATGAAGCGACATGATGTGAGCAGAGTTCTGGTGTGGTCATCGTTCCCTTGCTTTTGTGCGCGATGCGCTGGAAAAATAGACAAAATTATGTCTCTGGAAATAATTAATGTTGATGGAGTACAAATGCCTCACCGCGTAGTAAATATCAGGGGGGTTCAAAAGGGCGACCTCAATATAGAAAAAAAGTTTAAATTACATCACAAAAATAACAGAAACTACGAGTATTAAAGTAATAACACTCAAATGCAATATAACCAAATGAATGAGTTTGTATAAAATATCAAATTGATCTACATATTGAATTGCCTTAAGAAGTGGTCAAGTTAAAAGTCGGTCGCCTTAAAATAAATATATATATATATATATATATATATATATATATATATATATATATATATATATATATATATATAAAATATGTAATGCAGAACTTTAATTTGAGAGCCCAGTTTTCAAGGGCACAGCCATCCTCCTCATTGTATTTCCCCTTTTTCTGTTGAAAGTCACAGTATGCTGAGCTGGGCCGACCAGAACTTTCTATTCAATCCAGTTTTTTTCCAACTTACCCGGTTAATACCCAGATGTTCCCAGGACAGTTCAGTGTGTCTTGGGTGGTCCTCTAATGAGCTGTGCTTCCTAACTACATGTCAGATTCACCTCAACTGGCTCCTCTCCATCCAAAGCAGTGGCAGTTCTACTCCAGAAATCTCCCATAGTGCTGAGCTCCTCATTCTATCATGGAGCGTGAGCCCAATAACTGGATTTTAGCCACTTTTGATCTCATTTAGTTGGTTACTTCCCAGAGGCTCATGAGGATGGGGAATGTAGAATGACTGCTTAATTAAAATCTTCGTCCAAGGACTTGGCTGCAGCTTCACCACTGTGGCTTGGTTCAATGTTCAGCACATTTTCATATACAGATTGTAGCTCCAAGTGCCTTCTAATATATCAAAGAAAAAGTTAAATTAGGCAAGAATATTAACAAGTTATCTAGTATATAATAAAACACTAAGGTCTGTGTGTCTAGGCCCTTTGAGCAATCTGATTGGTCGGTTTGGCTTTGGTGACGCAAGGATATGTGAATGTGAGAAGCCCGAGGAGCAGTGAAGACATAGGTGGGGCAGAGTGTGCCGCCTTCAAAGATGGCAAGTATAAAAGTGGACAGGAGGGGAGAAAGGCACCTCAAAAATAATAAGAGTCTTAGAGCAAGGCTTTGCAGGAATACACTTGAGAGATGGAGCACCAGAGAAGAGACAATCGGACCCACAGGAATAAGGAGCAAAGATGTTGATGGTACATGCAGGGCAACAGAGAGCAAATATTTTAAATTATGCTATTACCTGCCTTGGACATAACACACACACACACACACACGTATAGCATAGTGGAGTCTAATATATATTATCGTATTCTAAGTCTGGGTGTGACCATAAGTTCAGAAACTTCCTTATTTGTATATTTTTGTTGGTCAGTCTCACTTATTTCTGCACTCCCTCATGAGCAGGACTTCACGGTACTTGTATTGCTTGATTTGGGGCAGCGGCTCACCCCTTACCCACTCATTTGTACACAAGGACAATACCATTCATAATGCTTAGCAAAAGAACATTAAGAGGAGACCTGATTGAAGCGTTCAAAATTCTGAAGAGAATTAGTCCAGTGGGCTGAGACTGCGACTTTAAAGTGAGTTTGTGGAGAACATGGGGACACAGTCGGAAACTTGTTGAGGGTGAATTTTATACAAACATTCTACAGACACGTGGAATTAAGTGGCCAAGTAGTGTGGTAGATAGTAGGAATTTATTGGCTTTCATAGCTCAACTTGATGTTATTTTAGAAGAATGAAGTGGATAGGATGGTGAGCTTTGTAGGGCTGAATGGCCTGCTCTTGTGTAGACTGTTCTTAGTAATGGTGCTTTAAAGATTACTTTAACCTGCTGCTCTGGCAGTTTCTATAACTATAGAAGAGCAAATGAGCTTGTATCCTGTGTCAGATCCTTAGTTTTGGGAGTATTTCACATGAATTTCTTCAGTTAATAGTATTGTAGTTCCTATCCCATTAGGATATCACTGGCATCGACTTTGGTTGAAGAAATGTTCAGGTTTTGCAATGTTATCCGACAGGATCATACGGTGATACCACCAGTCAGGACACTTTCTATGGTGCAAGACCGTATACATTTAAACACATTTGCTCACTTCTAAGTTAGATATGGAGTTCCGTCCACTGCTTAGACTACAATTTAAAAAGAAAAAGGCTTTTTAAAATATTCATAAGAAATATCAAAGTGGATGCCCTGCAGTAGTTGCAAAGAGAGTACTGCTACCTCACATCACCAAGAGGCTTTTTCTAGTTCTTGCTTATTCACTATCAGCACGAGGTGTACGCATTCTCCCTGTATCTGTGTAGATGGTTCTTTTGACACTCTGGTTTTCATTTTTCAGCACAAGAACGTGAAGGTCAAGCTGATCTTTGACTCTGAATTGCTCTGCTAGGTGTGTAGTTGTGCGCTGTGATGGACTGAGGCTTTTTTCCCCTGACGTGGTTCCTGTGAGCTCGCGGTCTGTATGACTTTTGGGTTTGTTTTCAGAAAATGAACTGCCTTCCCCATCTGGAATTTATTGTAAACATTCAACTGGGATTCAAGATAAACAGAGAAACAGGTTTAGGGTTCTTAAAATGAATGGAGATGGACAGAGGGAAGCCTCAGAGAATCTGTGAGGGGAGGATATGTTTCAACATTGAATGATTTTTGGAGCGCACACACACACACACACACACAAACAAGTGCCTTGGGAGGTTTTTGGTTCAAATTTATAAATGTCACCTCTTCAAGCCGATGCAATTATTTAGAAGTTTGAGTCCAGCTTTATCTCTTGCCATTGGAAAACTTCATTACACCGATTTATATTTAGTCCAGATGCAGTAACTTTATTCTTCCACAAGATGGCATGCAAAAAAAGGCTTTGGTTTTCAACATTTCAAATCAGTGTGTTGTGTTCTGCATATGTATGTATGAATATTATTCATCGGTATATGCTAACATATATGTTCCAGCATATAGTCATTTCTAAGAATTTTGTTTGTGCAGTTTTCTGTTCAGCTTAAATTCTGTGACTAAAGCAGTATGTCATTGAATTTAGATATCAAATTAGTGTATATGCCTGGTCCTAAGTTACATTAGTCAAGCACAGCAGAAATTGGGGATTACATGCTGTCAAAATTATTAAATTATAAACAATACTTTGCATCTACTTTTTAATCAATGCTGACAGCTAATTCTTTTTTCAATGTACTACACAGCATAGATTTAGTTAAAACTGTGGTCTAGCTTTGCCATTTTTATCGAGTTACTGTCTCTCCCTACATCAAGCCCCCTATGCCTGCAGGCACCCCTCACTTCCATTAGTGTGTTATTAATAATATTAAGCAGATTTCTAAATGCCCAGGTAATGTGCATAAGGTCAGAGGACTGTAAACTACAAGGACAGTGGCTCAGTGTCCTTTGTGACCTTAAGCGGCCTCATATACAAACAGTGTACAGTCTGATCTTGAAGTTATTTTGTCAACTTCAAAACATAAAAATATGAATTATATATGTGTGTGTGTGTGTGTGTACTTACATATACTGTCTCTCTATTCATTTAGCTGGCTACGTCTCTCAATCACAGTATGAATCAACGCTCTCCGTTGTCTTCAGATCTCTCATAGCTTACTTCACTTCTGCCATGTTCAGTCCAGTATCTTTCTTGATGGTGTTTTGCCATTGAGTTCTTGGGTGGCCACTTCCTCTTTTGCAATTGACCATTCCATACATGATGTCCTTTTTAAGCAACGATAGGAGAGTTTTTGCTTGATTTCTGGTTTGATCCATTCCTGGGACTGCATGATTTGTTTTCCTGGATGTCCACGGAATGCGTAACGGACGTCTCCAGCACTACATTTCAAGTGCATCCATCTTTCAACTATTTGCCTTTCCCAGCGTCAAGATGTTCACAGCCATATTTTGTTATTGGGAAAACAATTGCTCTGACCAGTCTGTATTTGATTTTCAGGCTGCCATGTTTGTTCTTCCAAATGTTGTTCATACTGACCATCAAATCTCTTCCCAGTGCCACCCGTCTCTTAATCTTAAGGCTGCAGTTGCCATCGCAAACAATTTTGGAACCGAGAAATATAAAATCTTCAAAAACTTCAATTTCTACATTGTTGATCTTGATGTTCGTATTTTTTGTTGCTGTTGTCGTGATGTTCAGGTATAGTCCAAGCTTCTCACTTTCTTGTTTAACTTTCAGCATTCATGATCAGATATTTGAGATTCTTCTTGTTTTTGGCCATCAGGGTGGGATTGTTGGTATACCAGAGGTGGTTGATGTTTCTGCCACCTATTTTCACGACAATGTTGAGCTCATCCTGTACATGTACTGTATATGTGCATTTGTGTATCCATTGACTTAAAAAATATTGAATGGCCTCTTCACTTAATGCCATAGTTCATATACTTCTTTAAATAAAGGCATTCACAGAGAGTGTAAATTAGAATTTAATGGCACAGTCTATTGATATGCAGTCGGGCAGGACAGGACACTTACCAGTGAAGCAGGAGCCTAAGGGATCAGTCGACATTGATGCTCATTATCACCTTACCACCATTTACCACTCCTACGGTGTTAATTCAAATCTTCTTTAAAAAACATGCAAGACTGAGGAGGTATTTTGAATACAGCGACAGTTACGCTGCATTGCAGTATTGTTAAATGTATGCGTGTTTTAGTGTATGACATGACGCATGATTTTCGCATGCAAACTTAAATTGGAGAGCATTAAAAAAAAAAAAAATGGAAGAAATACAAATGGTGATTGTGATACAGTTAGGGAAATTAATGACTAGATGGACTGCAGGTTGAGGCCTCCATAAATCAAAGTACTATTTGATGTTGGCTGTGCAAGGGTTCGTGGGAAGTTGGGTGAGCAGTTGGCACACATTACAGTGGCACAGTGGGATTACCTGCCTAACTGAAGGCTTGCAAAGATATTTCAGACTCCCGAGGCCTATACCTTCTCTTCCTTACCTTCCCAAATATTGTCATTAGCGGTACTTTTCTTACCACAATTTAAAACCAAGTACAGTGAAGAGCATTTTCTACATCAAAGTATGCAAGCCCTTATCTATTTTTCGTTTTCTTTGTATGATCCTTTTGTTGTAAAATTAATAAAAAACTATGTGAGTTCAAAAAGGTATATCTAGTGACAGTGATTATCTGTAATCATAACAGCAGTCAAGGTTAACACGGGCCCTCTGGGATTTTTCCAAACATCATTTTCGTCAATTTCCTATCACTGGAAATTTGTCCACCCATGTTGTTTGTCTATTTTACTTTGAACGGCGCTCACATTTTAATGGAAGGCTCAAATCATTGACCACGGGTGAGATTTGACTGCGGGGCAAAATATGGGTGCAGTAAGCCATTCTCGCATGCAAAACAAAGGCATTATTTTGTTTCAAATGAAGTTACCATCCACCTTTCTAACTCGAGCAGTCCAGCTGATTCAATCAAGTCATTTCTAAAATGCAGAAGACTTGATTCCATAATTCCATAATTGACCAACACAAAAACCAGCAGCCGCAGTATTTTCTGGGGACTGGGACTGAGGAAAAACACTTTAAACTGTTAATTTCTTTATTCATTGGTTTAAGCAGTTTTCGTTCCGTTACAGCAATTTGCATGATGTGAAATAAACTTGCTTGTTTTCTATTGAAACATTCATTGTAGACCGCACTGAACGGTAGTTTGCTCCATTTGTTTTACAGCCGCTGTATTATGTTCTTTGTGTCTGTTATTGCAGATGAGCCCTCCAGTCCAAGCGTGGATCACGATATCACACACATTCCAGCCTCTGCTGTGATTTCTGTATCACCAGCCATAACTGCAAGTCCCCCTAGTCCAACTCCTGTCATTCGACGGCAGCTCTCTCATGATCAAGGTAAAGGCGTGCTGAATTGTTTTGGTGGGGCAATGTCTATGAATTGTATGGACATGTCCATTTCTGTTACTAAATAAAATGATTGAGATGAAGATTATCAAAATAGAAGATTTCCCTAAAGTATATTTCTTTTTATTTCCCTCCCAGATTCCCTTCGAATCAGCATTTCTGAATCCCAGCCTGTTACAAAAACAGAGCGCTCAAAGTCATACGATGAAGGGTTGGACAATTATAGAGAAGAAGGGAGATCGTAAGTTTCCTTGATGTTTTCAGTAGGATTGAATAAATTTAAACAGCTTTGAATCTTAACAAGGAACAATGTGTGTTGTCATTGCAGACGATCCTCCATTAAACATGTGTCCAGTCTGAAAGGGTTGAAGAAGGTGAGCTTTTTATGATTTCTTTCTGGTTATTTTTAGGAGGCATTCAAAGCAGCAGTCTAGAAAACTACAAAGGGATCACAAGCTTTTTCCTCACAGATTTGCTTGCCTAGTATACGTTGTCTATGTAGAACAGGAGTCTTCACATTCACGGTCCTGGAGAGCTGCAGTGGGTGCAGGTTTTCATTCTAACCATCTTCTTCATTAGTGACCAGTTTTTGCTGCTAATTTTTCATTTTAATTAACTTGACTCAGATGCCTTAGTTGTTTCTTTTTCCTTAATGAGGAGCCAAACAATAATGAGACACAAAACAAGCTGCAACATCACCAGCTAAGCGTTATCTGAACATAAAGAAAGGTGAGGGCCTCAGTAAGGTCGATCTGTCAGGTCACCAGAAGATCTTGACGGGGTTCTTAGTAAAAAAAGAAAATCAACAGTTTTGGAAATGTTTGCTGTGGCAGAATGAGAGCAGCAACAAGCTGTGGAATTAAGTAATTGGTTTAATTAACGCCTCGCAGTTAGGAGACCCGGGTTCGGGGGGTTGGCACCCTGCCCAGGATTGGTTCCTGCCTTGTGCCCTGTGTTGGCTGCGATTGGCTCCAGCAGACCCCCGTGACCCTGTATTCGGATTCAGCGGGTTAGAAAATGGATGGATGGTTTAATTAACAGCAAGAATTGGCTTCTCATTAAGGAACGGGTTGGAGTGAAATTGGCAGGAGTATGAAGCCCCAGTTTAGCTGGTCATCTGTTGGCTCGTTTCACATCTCATTTCTGTTTGGCTGCCATTTAATGAAGAAAAGGAATAAATTCAGAGGACTGAATCCTTAAAAACAGGGCTATTAAAATGAGAGAAAACAAGTTAATTAGCAGTAAAAACTGGTCACTGATTAGGGAAAGGGTTAGAATGAAAACCTGCAGCCAGTGTGGCCCGCCAAGCCCGGAGTTAGACACCCGTGATGTCAAACTAGAGGTCTTCAATCACGGTCCTGGATGGCCGCAGTGGCTGCAGGTTTTTGCTCCAACCAGGTTGCTTAATAAGAAGCACTTATTGCTCAAGTAACACTTCTGCTTCACTTTAGTTGTATTGCTCGTTAAGATTTTGAACTCTTATTGCTTATTTTAGTCTTAAGCAGCTGTATTGTTGGTTTTTAATTGCTCCTAATTAGCAATGACGTGCAGATGACAAAAGAGACCAGCATTTTCCATTTAGCTTGTTACTATTTATACCTGTGTGTATTTATCATGCACTATTGGGTTTAATTAAATACTTGGAAGAAAAGAGAAAAAAAGTGAAGGACTGAGAATTACTCATCCATTTTAGCCTTCAAATCATTTGGATGATATCCTTAGAAAAGGGAAGAAAATCCAGGACATGAGGGTTACCTGACATAGCAGAGTTAAAGCACTAACACGCCATGAAAAAAATTATTGGCAAGAATTGCTTTCTGATTAAGCAACCGGGTTAGAACAAAAACCTGCAGCCACTGTGGCCCTCCGGGTCTGTCATTGAGGACCCCTTATGTAGAAGGTGCAAGTTTTACCCCCTTGAATCATTTGTGTGTTAAAAGAAGAGGTTGAACTTAATTGGTTATGTTAAAGAATTGGGGGTAATGGCACCATGTTTTTCAGAGTTATAGTTTAAACCTGTCGTAATGGTGCAGTAATGTTGTGAAAAAAATGTATTAAACTGGCTCTGAGCCATGTGGGGTCCTTTTTTGCCACAAAAGATGTAATGGAGTGATGTACAATGTATTGATAATGGATGTATAAATAAACTCTACATTTAAACTAAAATAAAGGTAAAGGTTTCTTATCCACAACAAAAAAATAGAAAAGAGGGCTACAGACAAAATGATTTGACTGTATATAATCAGGTGTGTCAGATAACAGGCAAAATGTTTTGTCTCTGCCTTTTTGAATGTTATTTTATTGTGTTAATGCATTTTTAGCTGTTTCTTTAAATATGTATTATATATACATGCATTTGTGTGTGTTGTACAGAAAGAAGTATGTTGTCTACATTTCAATGAGAAAAAATGCATGTGTTCGAGTCCCAAAGTTGAAGCCCTTTTTTAACTAAATAACACAAAATTCATTTAAACTGAACACAATCACTTCAATGGTTAATACTAATTGTCAAAATACATTTTAAAGAGTCTTTTTTCCCTTCATTTATTGAATGCACAAAAAGTAACAACAAACACGTAACTGTAGTAGTATCATATCAAATGTTATTTGTCACATACACGTTATACATACACAGTACAACGTGAGGTGACTTGCTGTGCTGCTCAGCTCCAAGGAACTGTGCATTTAAGAAGAATATAAAAGGTCCATAACAATAGTACATGACTTTATACATTAGAAAAGTCATGAATAGAGTTTTAAATACTGCATAAATAACATACTTAAGTCAAATAACATTATAAGAGAATTAACAATAGGGCTGCACAGTTAAGCCATCAGGCAAAGGTGGTGGCGGCAGGCATCCTTCAGTAAGTGAGAAGGTGCTGGGGAAGAAAAAGAAAATGAGGCACCAATTTCTCTCAACTTAATTTTTGGTTTATCTGTGACTTCTGTCTGTCTGGGTAGATTAGTGAAATGTGAATAATGTTATGTGGTGTAAGTGCCCAAACAAGAGTAATATATTGTGCTGAATGAAAGTGGTGCAGCATTGTACCTAAAATCCTAATTATGGCACAAGGAAATGCCGCATTGATTTGCCTAACTGTGCAGAAGATACCTCACAACTCGAAAAAGGGCAATAAATGAAACCACTTGTAGCGCAAATCATTGCATCTCAGAGGAGGTTTATATAGATATGGTAAATATAAACAGCATCCACCATAATAAATGGATGTCTGTGTGTCTGTCCAATTGCTGTGTCTCTGTCATTCCAGCAGATGGTGCAGCACAAACATTTTTAGTAATGAAATACACTGCGCTTGTCATTCTAATAGATGGCACATCACAAACATTAACATGATTTTTATTAATCCCATACTGAATAGCGTATAACAGAGACCGAGACATGTTTATTGTATGGTGCACTGCAAACATTGATGTTGAGGTCTACATTGGTTACTGAGATTTCAACCAGTCTTTGACGGTTAGCACAGATAGTGTTTGCAGATTTCTCTTCCCTTCCTCAATCTGTGCAGCATCACTTATGATACCCAAGCCACATATACCTGTTCTGCAATCTTCGGATTTGGAGAGCACGTTTCATGTTTGTGGACTGCATAATGTGTATTAGCTATTTTTCCATGCATACGTGTCATGAGCATGTCCACTCTATATCTGGTATAGATTATCTATCAATTGGCAAATAGTAGTGACCTCCCTATCGGCCCTTGAGCGCGCTCTGTTTCTATGAACTGGTGGCTGTTTCCATTTAACCCCATAACCTCATTACCTTCCTGTCAATGGCAATTTCCACAAACATGTCAACTTCCTTTTATTGTGTGTTCAGTTGTAAAGGTTTACTGTGTGCTTCCATTTTGGAGGATGACTGCATTAATAGAGCACCGTTCCTCCAAAGTCTCACGTTTGCATAATTAAATTGCATGCGCACTCATGAAGGAATGCATCGATAAGTGTTTGGGACATTTTTAAATTGTAACACTAATATTCTGCCACATCCACTCAATTTAATTGGTCATTATCGAATGCATCAAACACCTTTTGAACAATAACAGCGGGACTTGTTTTGTATAAAGTACCGAAACTGACTGACGTGGCGAATCATCACAATAAGTCAAAATCCATAGTAGGATTTCATACTACATAAAGAACCGCAGTCTTGAACAGTGAAGGCTGAGAATTTGTGTGGATCGTTGCAATGGAATTTTATGTGACTTATGTGACCTGGCGGTTGTAATTTAACCCATAGAACTGAAATATTGCAGTGAAAGGGGCAGTTTGAAACTTTTGCATTTGGAACTTTACAGTTTCATAATATGCATGTATGTAGTCTTTACTAGGTGCAATGAAGACATCACTGGTTATTATCCAAAAAAGATTTTTCTTCTATAAAAGTAAGAGTTAATAAGCTGCTTATGTTGCCATTCACATATTAAAAAAAAAAAGCCTATCCAGACTAAGTTCCATAACCTTTTTGGTTCCAAATTTATATTTGAAAGTGATTTACCTTTAGAGAGTGCACCTCCAAAGCATAACAAGGCCGTAGAATAAATTAAACTCTTCTAATGCAAGATGCCTTTTTAATAGACAAAAGGGCTGCAGAGATCAGCACAGGATATCACAGTAGCTCAGTGTTGGCCCCCACACAGTAGCACGGAGTGAATGCAAAGAGCTCAACACCAACACTGAACACTCTCAGTCCCGCCGCTGCCGCTTCAATAGAGCCGTGACTGCACTTCATTGGTATGCTCTCCTTGCAGCTGCATAGTCCCAGTCTGCACTGCGAGAAGTTGAAGGTTCACAGCCTGCCTAGTCGTGGTATCCAGCAAGGAAAAGTTTAGCACATTTCGGAAGAGTAACAGGGCCTACTTGCCTCCATTTTTTTCCTGAACTGTGGGCCCTCAAAAGACTGGAGGAACATGGGAAGTATGTCTTTGGTAAAGGAGGAGTGGCACAGTCAGTTTGTAAACGTTCCTTTTTAGTGATTACACGCTCTTGTATGGATTTTAAACAAGAGTCTGCTTTTTTGTTTTTCTTCTTAAGGCTCTCGATGGCCAAAAATCCACAGAAGACTCTGGTTCCAGAAGGAATTCCTCATTAGACGTCTTCAGCGATGCAACAAAAGACGGTTGGCTTCACTTTCGGCAGCTCAACACAGAAAAGACCAAGGTACGGGGTTTTAAGTATTGATTATGTTGTTAAAAACTGGTTGCTAGACTTTGTGTTTGTTTCATTATTCCTTCCTCCTCCTCCTGTTTTATACAAATATATATATATATATATATATATATATATATATATATATATATATATATATATATATATATATATATAATGTGAACTTTCTAACTTAGCAAAAAAAAAAAATGTTGGCATTATGGCTTTCTTACACATTCTTGTTTGCATGGTAACCATAAATTCTACTGTCTGTTTGAGGACCTTGTGTTTCAATTCTGTTATGCTTCATACAAAATATTTACTAAATAATAAATCCAGCCGCTGTACTGTTAAATTAAGCAAAATTCAGAAATGAATATATATGAGTAGTACACTACACGTAACGTATAGAGCTCAGGTCGTCTTCATTCTGTTGCGCTTGGACTTTTCCCCCCCCAGTATTTTCAAGAGAAAAGAAAGTTAGCATTCTATTCTGTTTACTGAAAGCCGTTACAGTGTTTTGGCCTTGTGATAAACAAATTCCTTTTATGCGGCTTTCACAGAATGTAAATGAGGATTTTTCTCCCACTCCTACTGATTTGGATTTATAGCTCATAGAAAGACGCTGGCAATAAATAGCATAACAGTCATTTGCTTGTCAGGTGGAAGTCTGTGGCATTTTAAAACTGATGTTAGCAGGCATTGTAATGTAGTTGTGGTTTCAGTTAATCTCCTCACATTTTATGGTATATTTCTGGTATGTGCATACTTAGTTGAAAACATCTCCTATTAATTAATTGTTAAGGATATTTAGTTTGAGTTCAGCTCTGATCTTGTATAATTTTCTTGACGTCAAGTAAGCAGACTGAAATTTTTGATAGGCAACATGTAACTTGCGGGATGTTGTTTTATACCCATGATGTTAGATTCCTATCCTAAATAGCCAATTTACTTTTAGACAACTGTTTAATTAAAATCAATAATTTATATAATAATTTTGCAATATGCTGAAGATTACAGTTCAATATCATTTTAAATACACATGAAAGTCTGCAGTGGACTGGCACCTTATTACCGATACCAACTACCTATCCTCAACCTAATTGGAACAAGTGTGTTTACGTACTGGAATAGCAATTACATAAGAAGAACTGATCAGTAAGCAGAAGCTTGTTCTGGTAATTTAAACAGTTTTCTTATTATTTTTTTTAAGTTTGAGCTTGGTTTGTAAAAGATTAGCATAGTTTCTGATTCAGTGTGGGGCTTTTGATGATTGTGATCAGGCTTGTGATGCAGGTTGTCATTTTAAACATTCAAAGCAACATCTCATGTAGTGCCATGCTCATGAACGACAAGATATTAGTAGAAATAAAGCTACTGCTGTTGTGCTTCCATTCACAGCTGACAGACTTGATGTTTTGTTGTCCTCATAAAGGAATCAAGCGAAAGTCCAAGTAATATTAAAGAAATTGGAACAAATTGTGACGAGAAAAGGACATAAAGCCCAGTAACTGAATGGAAATTTACTATAAAAATAATGTACATGTATATAGCGCTTGTCTCACTACTCATAGTACTTTATATGGACAGAGGAGAACCACTTTTCCACCAATGTGTAGCACCTACCGGGATGATGGGACGGCAGCCTTTATTGCTCCAGTATGCTCACCCCACATTAGCACTTATGTGGTGAAGGTGTGAGAGAGAGAGTTAGCCAATTAAAGAACAGGAATAATTGAGTGACTAGACTGGATGAGGCCATGATGGGCAATTTAGCCAGGACAGCGGGAATATTCTACTCTTTTTTTCAAAAGATGCCCAGAGATTTTTAATGACCACAGAGAGTCGGGACCTCTGTTTCATATCTCATCTGAAGTAAACTACCATATTTACAACAGTGTCCCTATCACTGCACTGTGGCATAGAGATCCACCACAGGCTGTGCTCCCCTTGCTGGTCTCGCCAAAAGCCTTTAACACTAAAATTACCAAAGCCTACGAAAAAACCTGTAAATCCGGCCCACCTTAAATCCCTTTGCACCTCTCCATCAGCGTCTTTTGTCTTGTAAATGTGCCTATCAAGACAAGCAGCCTACTATTCCATCCCCCCACCGTCACAGAACGGGCACAAAGTTCTCCCAGTTCCTGCCTTGATTATCTGGGAGTGAAGTGCTGGAGTTTTAGACTGGAAATAATAGATCATTGTTTGGAACACATGCATTTCATGTGTGTTACGTTTCTACAATAATCTGTATTAAACACGTTGTTAAAACTGAAACATTTTTCATATTTTAGTAATAAATGACAAAATGTAGACATAAAACTATATAATGTGTAAAGCCTGAAGTCCAAAGATCAAATAAATACTTTCACAAAAGGTTCAACAATGATGCAACAGCTTCCGTGGTGCATTGGTAAGAATCGCTGACTTGTAATCAAGAGTCCCCCGGTTCGATCCTGACTTCTTCGTATATTAACCATTTTGAGTAGTGAGCTGCTGTTATTGTTAATATTATACAATAAAAACATACATTTGATTTGCGTCTGTAACAGCTGGTGTACATTACTAGTACTTGTAAAAGTTAGCGCTGTTAGTTTTTATTTGAAACTGCTAATAACTGTAGATGCGAGTGGTGTTTTGAGACAATCTGATCTGGATGGATAAAAGCTGACACACAAACGCTGGTAAATCTGTCTCCTTCGCATCTCGCCGTCATTTGATTTTTTTTTTTATTCAATTTTATTGAGTGTTCCTGCTTAAGCTGAATTAGTATGTGCCTTATGGTCCATGAAGTCAAAGCCATACTGACAAAAACAGAGACATAGGTATATATGATATTTGGAATTATTCATTTTATAACCTGTATAGTACATTTCGGAAAACATTGTGGCACTAATGCAACATTATTCATATTATTCATATACATTCGCATAACGTCTTGCTGTTGTAATCAGTGACCACATGTGTGTGTCCTTCCAACCCCATTATCTCCACATTTTGGTGCATGATGGTGTGTGTTTTGTACTCCAGGACATGCAGAAGAAAGAATAGTACAGAGAGGTCAGTTCCACACTATATACAATCATCAAATTCAAGTGTTAACAGTCCCCACACACCCAAAAACTGGGCTTTTTACAGAAGCTCTTTAAAATAAATAAATACATAAGTAGGTCAATAAATATACACAGACTTTGATTAAACAAAGAATCAAATTAAAAAGAAAGAAAACTTCTGACTTGGCTCTCCCAATGAAGACACTGAATAGACACATTGCTGTTGGTATAAAGGAGTTCCCAGTTGTGTTTCTTGACGCACTTCTGCTGAATGATTCATTGTCTGAAAGTCCTTAGTGTTGGTTTGTCACAGAGAGGATGTGCAGCATTGTTCATAATGGCAATCAATTTTGTTATAATTCCCTCCTTCTCTTCTACCTTTAGGGGGTCCAGGCTGCATCCTATAACTGAGCCTGCCATCTTAATGAGCTTTTTGATTTGGTGGGCCTCTCTTGAAGTGATGTTATAGTAGAAGGTCAACCATAACATTAGACGCTAGAGTACATTTTAAAGGAGTTAAACAGCCATTGCATACCTGGAATAATTTACGCTGTTCTAAACTAAATTTAACTCTGTGTGTGCAGATTATTAAGAAAGCTTGGTTGCATTTAGGCCATATTTGAATTAGGTACGCTATAAAATAAGCTACGGGCAGCCGAGTGAATGGAGCAGTGTGATTTTTAGACACATATATGTGCAAACTCCATTCAGTAACAAGTTATCTTGTTTAGATGTGTTAGCCTAATAATTATGGCAATGTTTTGTTTACTGCATTGTAGAATTGAAGAACCTGTGCCATTTCAGGACAGTGTAGTATGACAGCATAAGGTTGCCAGTTTAATTCCCATCAATAACTTTTTAATAATGAATGAGTCATTTCTCTTGCTAGTGTTCACCTTACATAAATGCAAAAACAAATTAACTTGCATTTTCCAATTTGCATTGAATAAGACATTGGTTAAATAATCTGGTGTAAGATGGTCATATGCTAATACCAAAAAAAAATAAATAAATAATGCAGGTGTGACTGCTTAGCGTATAATGTAAGATAAACCCTTAAAACTTTCAAGGATCCTACATGTACTTCAGGTTTTAGTTGAGGCCTTCTGTTGTCGTGTATTTTTCACATTTGTCTGGTTAAACAATTTACTATGCTTTTTAATCGCAGCGTGTTGGTGGGAGCATGAGGCCATGGAAGCACATGTATGCTGTACTCAGGGGGCCATCGCTCTATCTTTACAAAGATAAGAAGGATCTTCTGACACAAGGATCTGCTGCCACTGAAGAAGATCAGCAGATAATCAGCATCAAGGCCTGTCTGATTGATATCTCCTACAGTGATACTAAGCGCAAAAATGTGCTGAGGCTCACCACCTCGGACTGCGAGTATCTGTTCCAGGCTGAGGATCGGGAGGATATGCTGTCATGGATTAGGGTCATACAGGAGAACAGCAATTTAGATGAAGAGGTATGGATCTTAATCTCATGTATTTGGAAGTTAGTACTCTGCCCAGATTTTAGAAATTTGTTGAAGAATTGTAGGGAGAGTCCCAAAAGCACTGGGATGCCAATGAGGTTGTCCCTTTTAATTCTTAAATAATATAACTTGGAATCAGTACTCGAGGGTCCAAAATAAAAAAAAAAAGTAAAGCAGCCTTTCTGGCTTTGTGGAAAGGCTTGGCTTTTGAGTGCAGCTCTGTCATTTTACAAAATCTAGGACCAAATGAGATGTGAACATCAGGAGGTGTTGGACCTTTATAGCCCTTTGAGTGAGAGATGCAGGATTATTTTCTCTTCTCTCTGCTGAAGAGGAGGATTAAAAAAAAAAAAAGACAAGGCTGTTAACAACAACAGTGCCCCCGCTCAATCCAATGGGTATTGTGTACCTGGAATGAGCCGGGAAGGGGTCCCTCTGATCCCCATGTGTGACACTCCTTTTGCTTTACTTAATTTTCACTAATTTTCTTTGATCCCTTATAACTAATATCGGAGCATGTTCTTGTTCTGTTCTCCAGATATATTTGCCAACATTTCACCCTCTTTTGACTATACAACCTAATGCCTTAAAGGTTGAATATTTATTTGCATCTTCCTCTTTAAACCCTTTTTAACCAGATTTTTAGATAGATAGTACTTTCCCTAACTTTAACAATAAACCAAACTGACAATTTTGACCTTGTTGAATTTTTACTTACTACATATGCTTCCTTATATTTCTCTACTAAGGTTGTTTTGTAGATGATGCGGGTGAGATAATGAGAATTGAGAATGTTGTGTTATGCTGTCACCACAATATGTTTGTGTTTTTTCTTTTCTTTTCTCAGAGTGCAGGTGTAACTAGTACAGATCTAATAAGCAAAAAGATAAAGGAGTACAATACAATACTGAGGTAAGAGGTAGGAATTACATTTTTGACTCCAGTTTTTCTACACTTGATTGGTACTAACACTAGATCTGACTATTTATTCAGTTCTTCCAGCAGTAAAACTGAGCCATCCCCCAAAACCCCCCGGCAGTCCCTCAGCATTAGACAAACGTTACTTGGAACTAAAGGAGAACCAAAGGCCCATAGTCCACACTCGCCAAAGCAGGATTCAGAACGCAAGCTCCTAAGCAAAGGTGGGTATTTTTCCATTGAACTAAAACATAACATCTTCTATGTGTCCTTCTTTTAAAGGTATTATTAATTCTTCATTTTATATGTTGAAAAACTCATCCGTAGATTGTGGTTATATGCAGTAGATTTTTGTTTGTAAGGGTAAAAGTGACATGAAGTTAAATTGTTCAGGGCTATGAAGAGTTATGGACTGTCTTGTGTAGAGTTTGCACCTTCTCCCCATGACTTTACAGGTTTTCTTATAGTATTTTGATCTCATCCTACTTGCCAAACCTTATGGAGGTTAATTTGACTGGTAGTAAATGTAAGTGTGCCATGTGTTGGACTGGCTTTAATCCAAGGTTTCTATCTTCTATCCAGTGGTTCCTCAGAGAGATGTCATGGCGCTCTGCACCTACACTTGGTGAGGGTTGTTGTGCAAGAACAAAGTAGTTTGTACTGTTTTGTTGTATTTTTGAGGTGGCCATGTTAGATTGGCCATTGAGCTCTGTGAAGAGGATTACGTGTGTTCTGTTTTATTTACTTTATTTTTTGACACCCATTGCATGACTAAACCTACCTGGAAGGGACATCTCTGTCTCCAACTCTCTGTATTGCCTTATTGCCTTTCCCAATATTTTTTTCTCCTACAAGGAGTTTTTACTTGTTTTCTTATGGAATCAAGACTAGGGGGCTGTCACAAAAACAGGGCTTGTTCAAGCACGCTGAGGCATTCTGTATGTGTTTTTCCTTTATACAAGAAATAAATGGTTATTATTGTTACTGATTGGGTCGAGCTTCTGGAAACCATTTTAGAATTTGATGTAACTTACGGCTTATCTGTCAACACAATTATGCATGAAGGGATTTGCTATGTGTTAGAACCGTGTCCGACAGACACCGGGAAATCCTTTGAATTTTCCTACCCGGCCTACCTAAGTACAGTATGCACATTCTTCTGTGCTCTCTCTTTATATGATGGGGCTATTAAACTAATTTAAAATGTAGGCCCTTTTTTTATTTATAACAAGCTAAGTTCATAGCAGGTCCAACAGTTTTCTAGGCAGCACTGGAATTGTCGACTTTCAGTATATTGTACAGTATTTCTTTAAATCTTCTACGTTTTCATTCTGCTGTCACAGTAACAGAAGAACATGACATTGTGACTATGGATGGTGTCGTGCAACCGCAATGCATTTTTTATTTTTGATGAATATTTGTAAATGGAATTATGGTTTGTGCAAAGGTAGAGACGTGCTGCAGAAATCCTCCATCATACCCAAATGGCTGGGATACTTCTCTTCCTTAGTCAAATCGGAGCCTCATTATAAAATGCCTAATTTACTGTCACGTCTCTCATAACAAAACCACAGCATTTTTGATTGAGAGGATTTTGTGTTTTTTAGCAGGGTAATTTTCATTCATTTTCTTCATAGATGAGGAATTAACTTTTTAGATCACACTTTATACCTTAATCTAAAGCCTTGGTGATTTGAAATCAAATAACCTTTCTGAAGATACTTGCGATTCTGTCTAGAGAACTGAGCGTCTACCTACATAATAAACTAATTCCAGTGCCTAGTAATTAATGAATCATTTCTTCACTTGCTGGCAGTTCAAATGAGTGCATTACAGAATCAATTCCCTACACACCTGGTGTCTCCAAAGTGAGGCTTTGTGATTCATCAGTTTGACTTGTTACTGCAGTAATTTATGGGAAAGGTTACTAGTTTAAGGCAGTTAAGGATATATGACACATTTGGAATAAAAACACAACATTTTTTGATTTTGATTGATGGCTCTTGAAGAGATTGTGCTAAAGGACATCAGAATTAACTCTGCCAATTGTAAATTTAATTCTAAATCTAAATTCTAAAGCAATTTCTTTACTTCAAGAAAAGATCGAGCAAAAAAATAAAACTGACATTAATATTTACAGCAGCATGTCAACTGGAAGAAGCTTCAGAGAGTAACATCTCGGGAGTAATCATTAGGTGCTTTCCCAACACAGGAACTTTTTCTTTCAGGAACCAGGGATTTTGAAAAAAAAAAATCAGGAACCTTTATAGCATTCCAACCGCATGAACTTGGACCTGTAACTACAAATGGTCCAACTCCAGGGTTTATACTTTTTGTTCAACCAGGAACTGTTTGTGGGGCTTGAATTGTGCTGATTGATGAACCATAAATACTGGCACTATCTTACAAATCTGTTTGTAATTTGGACTTTGGAGAGTATCTGGTGAAGACTAATCAACGTACTTTGTGCTGCAATACTCTTCATAGGCACCCCCTGGTGCGCTGAGCCGTATCGAAGCTATAAACCAACCACCCCAACTCCCAGACATGAAGTTGTGATTACTTCAAAGCAATAAAGTCTGAAGGGTCCCCCATGGTTTCCGGACTACGACATAATTCACATCACATCACTCTTCATAGCTCCCTCCCTGGTGGATCATGCCATAGACCGCATCAAAGCAATAATCTCCCCTGTGAAGTCTGGGATGCTTCGAATTAATAAGGTGGTGGATCCCCCATGAACTCCCGATCATGATATATTTTACATGGTATCACTCTACATAGCTGCCTCCCTGGTGAAGTTGGGATCACTCTGAAGCAATAAGGTGCAGGGTTTCCTCCGTGAACTCCCCAACGTGCCTCACTTAGGAATGGTGGCTCAGAGGCGAAGGATCTGTGCTGGTATCTGGAAGGTTGTCAGTTCAAATCCCGCTACTGCCTGAAGGGAACCTTCTGCATTGGGCCCTTGAGATAGGTCATGAACCGGAAAATTGCTTCAGGAGCACTGCACAATGGCTGACCCTGCACTCTGATACCTCCAGTGGGCATGCAAAAAGACAATTTCCCTTCAGGGATTAATAAAGTGTTCTAAAAATTACAGATATTAAAAAATGCCAAATACTTAGCACCACATTACAGCTCATGTGGTACGGAGAGAATGCAAATTATGAAGGTGGCCAGGAACCACAAGTGACCCAGGACCTACATCATACTGGAGCTGATTGGTTCCTGAAAACAAAAGTTCTACAGTCGGAAAACGCTGATTATCCACACAGAAGCAGCTGATCTAGCTGCTACAGTCTTAACCTGAAGTACTTATGTGTGATGTGCATAGGCGTCCCGGATTTTTTCAAATTGTTCAGCAGGAAGATTTATTTCCTTTTTCTAATATGCTCTGGGGGAAAAATACCGCAGTACTTTAAAAATACATTTAACAGATTTCTCACTGGGCAGACACGCTAGAATGGATGACTAGATAATTCTTGGTTACATGGCAGAAAACTTGTCTTCTCAAAATTGGAAATGTGATTTACTTGCTGAAAAGAAATTTAAAGTGGATCTACTTTTTTTAGATTTTCTCTTTTTTCCAGTATAGCCTTGTTTGTATCTTGATGGTAGGTTTGTGTGCATTTAAGCATTTAATTTTAATATTCAATTTTCCTGCACTTCTCTTCACAGGTTTTTCAAAGCAATCTTTTTTATTTGACTTTTAATTTAGCATTTTGTGAAAGATGCAATATAACCTAGAGACTAATTATCATTATCTGACATATACAGCATGCTAATTGAATTGTGGCAAATAAGAAAAACTTTTCTATGATAAACACTTGGAATTTGTTAATTAACTCCTAAGGAATGTATTAGAGGTTGTCGGTTGGGGAAAAGATGAGCACAAATGTTTGTTTGCCATGTTAATTATTAGTTAAATCATAGGAAAAAGAAAACCTAGTTGACTGCATGTTTCATTCTTGTCACTTGTTTCTTTCCATTGTAATGCTATGTCTGGAGGATGTATGCTTTGCTGTAGGCATGTTCTGTATGATTAGCAGAGCCCTAAGGATCATGTTTTGCCTGGTTTTAGATGACACAAGTCCGCCAAAGGACAAAGGCACCTGGCGCAAAGGTATCCCTAGTCTGGTGAGAAAAACCTTTGAGAAGAAGCCTCCACCTGGTGTGACTTTTGGAGTTCGGCTTGATGACTGTCCTCCAGCACTTACAAACAAAGTAAGCGTGCTTTCTTAAAAAGCCTTATCTATCCGGAGAGAGCGTTTGAGCTAGCTGCTGTTTACTGATTTGGCCGATGCCTTGTCCACAAAACTGTCAGGACTTCATCCTCCTCCACTCCTCTAATTCCAACTGCAGGTTTACATTGTGGGGTAATGGATGGATGGCTGATTTCATAGAATTTCTGCATAGAGTTAATGTACAGAAAAACAAAATAGAAATGATGACTGTTTATATTCATCCTTCTACATAAAAACAGAGATGTAATGGAATGTTTTTCATCTGGCAGTTTATATTAATATATTTTGCCAGTAATATCTATATCTACTTCTTCCTTCTGCCGTTCCCATTTAGGAGTTGCCACAGCAGATTATCTGTCTCCATCTATCCCTGTCTTTTACATTTTTTTCTGCCACACCAAATGCCTTCATGTTCTCCCTCACCACATCATAAATCTCTTCTTTGGCCTTTCTCTTTTCCTCTTGCCTGGCGGTTCCATCCTCACATTCTTTTCCTGATGTACCCCCATCTTTCCTCTGCATGTGTCCAAACCATTTCAATCTCGCCTCTCTCACTGGTCAGTAAACTGTTGTAACTGTGTTGTCCCTCTAATATACTCATTCCTAATTCTGTCTGCCCTCATTTCTCCAAGCAAAAATCATAGCATTTTCAACTCTGCCACTTCCATCTCTTCCTCCTGTCTTTTCATCATTACCACCTTCTTCAAACCATACAACAAAGCTGGTCTCACTACCATTTTATAGACCTTTCTTTTCACTCTTGCGGGTACTCTTCTATCACAAATCACTCTTGCCACTCTCTTCTCCACCCAGTCCACCGTGCCTGTACTCTCCTCTTATCCTCTCTGCTAGAGTCTCTGTTGCTTTGGACTGTTGAGCCCAAGTATTTAATTTCTTATACCTTCACCACCTCTTCTCTTTGCAGTTGCACTCTTCCACCACCTTCCATCTCATTCATACACATGTGCTCCATCTTACTCTTACTGACTTTCATGCCCCTTCTCTCCAGTGGGTACCTCCACCTCTCCAGGTTTGCCTCAACCTGCTATCTACTCTCACTACAGATCACAATGCTATCTGCAAACATCATTGTCCATGGAGACTCCGGTCTGACCTCATCTGTCAACCTGTCCACGACCACTGTGAGCAGGAGAGGGCTCAGCGCTGATCCTTGATGTAATCCCACTCTCACCTTGAACCAAGTTGTCATTCCTACCGTACACCTCACTGCAATCACACTCACATACTTTTCCCTCATACAGTACCGTAACTCCTCTCTTGGCACCCTGTTATGTGCTCCAAGTCCACAAACAAGCAATTTCCTCTGAACTTCTCTGTACTTCTCCATTCCCAGCCTGTAATATAGTGTTTAGTAATAATCCCAGCCTGCTCAATTACTTTTAACATTTTTATTATAATATTTATAAATAGATAGATATGGTACATATGTATATATAATGTACATTTACAGTATGGATATACACACACACATACTATCAATGTCTTTTCTATTTTTGTCTTCACTCTGTACCCCTCAGACTACAAATATAACAGCAGGTCATGTCACTTGCAGAAATTCACAGATAATTCTGGACTTGTGGGGTATATTGATAAGGGGGATGAGAGAGAAGAGAGGAGTCATGGTGAGAACTTTGAGAATTGTCTGCAGCTTAACATCAGCAAGACCAAGGAACTGGTTATCGACTTTAACTACACCAAAAAGCCTCTATGGCGTGGTCACCATTCAGGGATTGGATGTAGTGGTGGTGCTCTCCTTATAAGTACTTGGGGATCCACATCAATGACAGGTTGGACTGGTCTGAGAACACGAAGGAACTATATAAGAAAGCACAGAGCAGGCTCTTTTTCCTTTGGAGATTGCGTTCCTTTAATGTGGGAAGTGACATCCTTCACAATAGAACACTCTAGATGAGATTAGGCCATTCAGCCCAACAAAGCTCACCAGGCCACTCCATTTATTTCTTCCAGAAAAACATCAAGTTGAGTTTTGAAAGTCCCTAAAGTCTGACTGTCTACCACACTAATTGGTAGCTTATTCTATCTTCTGTTCTACCTTACATCTTCTATAACCCTGTGGTGGCCAGTGTGTTGGGCTGTACTGGTAATATCACTTCAAGAGAAGACTACCAAATCAATAAGCCAATTTATAGGGCAAACTGTTATTGGACACACTGGAGGTAGTAAAGGAGGAGTGAATGAAGATAAAACCTAGTGCCATTTTGACCAGTGCTGCATATCCTCTCTCTCTCGACACACCAACACTGAGGACTTTCAGCCAATGAATTATTCAGCAGAAGTGGGTCAAAAATGCCACCCGGGCACCTTTATATCCAACAAAATACACCTGTATAGTGCCTCACTGGGACTCCCAAGTCAGACGTTTTTTATTTCTTTTTAATTTTCTTGCTCTTTAGTTAATCTGTTGTGTGTTCAGAACCTAGTGTGGGTTTATATAATACAGTGGCACCTCGGTATACGTCCTTAATCCATTCCAGATCCTTGGACTTATACCAAACAGGACGTATACCAAACAAATTTTTCCCATAAGAAATAAAGGGAAAATGATTAATCTGTTCCCATGAAAAAAAAATCCTGTTGATATTGGCGTATTGTACATTGATGGGGTTGTGTAAAATAATTTAAACACTGCTTAATACTAAAGTACATAAATACAAAAGCAATTAGATGAACTAAATGAAAATTTAACCTCACTTACTTTTTAATAACGTTTTTGTTTTTCACACTCGTAGATACCGTCGTTCTTGGCATGCGGTATGCAGCAGCCAAGTCCCGGATACACATGCCACCTTCATACTTTTCAACAATCAATTAAAATTTACGTGAAAAAACACAAAATCATGTGAACATTCACAGAGAGTTATATCGTGGGTCGTTCACGGAATGCTAGCAACTGGCGTACTGACGCTCGTGGGCAGTCGTGGCTTTGTTTCGAGAGAGGTAAACAAGGGTAGCGCTCGGTGTTCTAGCACGTGAGTCATATTCCAAACAAAGGTCGCATACCAAGCAAAATTTTTCGCGTCCAAACAGGATGTTTACCAAGTTGGACTTATTCTAAAGCGGACGTATACCGAGGTACCACTGTATTTATTTATCTATCTATCTATGTATTTCAAGTGCTTTTGTAAAAAGTCAAATGTCCTCCTGGGGACAAATAAAGTTCTGTTTATCTCTGTGTGAATAAAACATATTTGTAATGAGTTTATATTAAAATTTGCTTATCTGTAAGAGTTACTTGATTTCCCCCACTGGTAAAAAAAAAGTATTAATATTTTTAAATTATTTAACAATATTCAAAAAATTTAAATGTTTTGCTTTTCTCTAGTTTGTGCCTCTAATAGTTGAGATCTGCTGTAATCTGGTGGAGGAAAGAGGTCTAGAATATACAGGGATCTATCGAGTTCCTGGAAACAATGCTGCTATTTCCAATATGCAAGAAGAGCTTAACCGAGGAATGGATGACATTGACGTACTGGATGATGTGAGTGTCGTTGCCCCATGTTGTTTGCTCAGTGTGTACTGTGTATTATAAAATGTTGTTTGTAATATATTTTTAATATATGTTTGTGTCCTACACCCTGTGGTGACAAATAATGTTCATTCTATCTACAGAAATGGAGGGACCTGAATGTTATCAGTAGTTTGCTGAAATCCTTTTTCAGGAAGCTTCCTGAACCCCTTTTCACAAATGGTAAGTTCAGATACCATATTTACTCTGCCTACAATATTGGAGTACAATGTGTGGCTCTGTTGTAGCTGTAAATCAGAACAAAGACTCTTTGATAAAGCAGCCAGAAAAGCATGCAGATCTTTAATACATTTCCCCACTTCACATATTTGGGTAAAAAAAATCTGATTATTCTATCTTTAGCTTGAGTAACTGTAACCAAATTCTGAACTTAATTTTTGTTCAATGCCTTAAATTGTTGTTACAGACATTTTTGGCTCTTCAAGCTAAACTGCTTTCAGTAAATAACTTTAAAGATTATCTTCTAAGGACTGCTATCTTCATGATATTTCTTCAGGGTTTCGTGTCTAGAACGTGGCTATTCCAAAACATTAAAGTCTTCTTTTATCTCTTCTGTGATATCCTTGTGGTATGGTGGTTTGTTATACAACCCAGTGGCTGCTATTCTCATTTATAATAATGCAAAATAGGAATTTATTTATGTCATTTAGCAGGTTTACATGCACTTCAATATCCCAATTCTTCACCGAAATAAGATTTTCCACAAATAATCGTTATGTATCCATGTAATCCCTTAATCTGGTTACTTTTAAGGATTTTGTCATCTGCGCATGTCCCTTACACTCTGCCATCCTCCGCACATGTTTGTTTTGCGTACTCTTTTGGCAGCCATGGGTAGAACCATCCACAAAATGCGTTTCCAGAGGCAGATGTTCAAGTAATCACATTATTCCTTCTCTTGGTTGAAATATTCTGTCTAAACTCAGTACCACAGTCTCCATAGCAGTAGGTTACTATGTTAACAGTGACTTGCTTTAAGTAGTCTGATTACGTTTTAAAGTACCAAATAACTTAACACAATACTTACCTAACTGAAGTAAAAAAAACCTGTGTTTGTTACTATTCTCGCAGCAGCACTGGGTGTAAGGCAAGAAACATGCGTATCGGTATGCCAGTCCTTTGCAGGGCTCACTTGCAATGCCAAGCAGAAAAGTGTGTGCTGCATGCAGTCCAGTAACAGATACCTATAAATAAAGTCTCAATTTGATTAAACATATTTATTAAAACCAAGAAAATGATCATAGGCGTCTGGGTTATTTTCAAACTCACAGTGGCCGATGGTGAAGTTTCTCTTTTTTGGACAGTGTAATGAATTTGTAGCATTTTGACAAAAGAGAACTCCAGAAGATTAAGAAACCAGGTTATTCACCATAACCAGATTATGTGTTGCATGTAAACGCACCAAATGATGACAAGCTTTACATGTTCTGTGGTGTCAAGGAATTCCCAGAGCATATTCCTACTCTTAAGCCTTGTTCACACGGACGTTAAAATCGAGCGTTTTTTTTGTGTTCGTTGCGTCTGGTGAGCGTGGATCAAGCGCCGAGTGTTTTCTACACGTAGGAGTCAATGAGAGTGTTCACACGGGCTTTGGTGACGTGCGTTTGTCCGGCAGCACGTTTATACGGCATCAAAAAAACGTTGCATGCAGCTTTTTCTTGCCGTTCAAAACCCAACGAACGCAAGGAAACCGCTTCTAGTTCGTTTTTTGCGCGTTTATTTTACACTTCGGAGGACCGGATATATCCCAATATATCCCATGGTCCATATTGAAAGGAGGCACCTCAAATAAAACGACAAGGGCTTTCATATCCAGTTCCCGACACTGCCTCCACAGGTTAACACACAAACTACAATTTGGGCTGCAGGCTGGCGTTAGACAGAGACAAACGAACGCCGGTGTAGAAGTCAATCGATCGCTACCACAAAATGCAACATAAACGTCTAGGACGTTCAGAGCAAGTTCGTTTATCCAAAAACTTAACGCCTGTGTGAACAAGGCCTTATGCTTATTAGTCAATTAGATGAGAAATGCCAGGTTTTTGGTTTTCATCAGATATAAAGATGTAAGTATGTGTCAACCTTTGACACACACACTTGAAATTACACTGGAAATCATAAAGGTGAATTTTTAGCAAACCTAACATGAGAAATGTCTCTGTTTAGTAAAGCAATGGTGTATACGGTCTTTTTCTCATTTTACATTGACTTTTGTTGCCCAAACTAAATTTTAGGTTGATGTTAATATTTTGCTGTTAGCATGTTTTTGGCAGGCCAACCCCACTCTTTAGTGTTTTCCAGTTCAAGTTGGTGTTTCCACATTATGTTCACTGCATCATCAACAACAACAACATATATTTATATAGCACATTTTCATACAAAAAAGTAGCTCAAAGTGCTTTACATAATGAAGAAAAATAAGGGACAAAATAAGAAATTAAAATAAGACAACATTAGTTAAAACAGAAAAAGAGTAAGGTCCGATCGGCAGGGAGGACAGAAAAACCAAAGAAAAACTCCAGACAGCTGGAGAAAAAAATAAAATCTGCAGGGGTTCCAGGCCACAAGACCACCCAGTCCCCTCTGGGCATTCTACCTAATGTAAATGAAACAGTCCTCTTTGTATTTAGGGTTCTCACATACGGACTTAATGATGATGGTCATGCAGACTTCTGGGTTTTAATCTATCAGTGTTGGAACATCACAGTGCTTTGAGTAGATGGTGGTGGTGCAAGCCACCACCAAAAGGACACCGGAAAAGAAACAAAAGAGAGAGTAGGGGTTAGTACAGATTTTTGAGCCACCATGAATATTTATTATAATGAATTGGATATACAGAGTATCAGGATTAAATTACAGTGAAGTTATGAGAAGGCCATGTTAAAATAATGTGTGTTCAGCAGTTTTTTGAAGTGCTCCACTGTATCAGCCTGGTGAATTCCTATTGGCAGGCTATTCCAAGGCCAGGCATTCACAAGTCTGGAAAAATATCTCTTCATTTGTCTAGAATCTTTGTGGTCAAATCTTCATTGTGATGATCTGAGACAAAGTGTGTCAGATGCTCATGTTAGAGTAGATCCAAGTCAAGTTTATCAGATTATTAACATAGCCGGCCGTAGAACTCTCTTTACCTGGAGAAATTAAGAGCTGGATGGGAAAGTTATAGTAATGTCTTTGCACAGAGATATTAAGTACAAGTTCAGGGTTTTTTAAAAACATTTTAACTGTATTTGAAGTGACAATGTATTTCCTTTAATACAGGAGGTTGCTTTCAGTGTTTTATCACAGAAAACGGTTTCAGTTCACGTCATCAAAATTCAATGCATTAGAGGAACCTTTATTGAACAAATGGAATTTATTAATTAAATTCTACTATATAATTAAATACTAAGGTCTTTGTGTGTGTGTGTGTTCTGTCCCTCAAAGCAATCTGATTGGTTAGTTTAACTTTGGTGATGCGATCGACAGAGGAAGTGCAAGTCTGAGGCAAATGAGGGAAGAGTAAAGATGTAGGAGGCATGCTGAGAGTCGCATTCAAAGACAGCAAGTATAAAAGCAGGACTGGAGGCGAGCAAGGTGCTTCAAAATGACAGAGTCTAAGAAGCAGGCTTTATGGGAGCCTGATTGAGAGAGGAAGCTTGCAGGCAAGACAATTTGAATCACAACAGGGGGTGCAGAGGAAAGGCTAGAGGTACACTTAGAGCAAGGAATATCAATTTTTTTTTTTACTATTCTATTACTTGTCTTTGGCAGTGTGGTGGAGTGGTTAAGGCTTTGTACTTCAAACCCTGAGGTAGTGGGTTCAAATCCCACTGACTGTCACAGTGCGACCATGACCAAATTGCTGGACCTGCCTGTGCTGCAATTTGGAAAACCAAAAGAAATGTAACTAATTGTATCATAAATGCTGTCGCCTTGAATAAAGACGTCGGCCAAATAAGTAAATATAAAATGTAAATAAGTAACCTGGATAGTAAACTCGTATTTCAATATGAAAAGATCCTAAATTAGACAATGAAAGTTAGAATTTTAGCAATTGTTCTTTTAATTTTTGAGGCAGTTTGTGACTTGCCATTAACTTATCCAGATATTCCAGTTAGCACTCCAACATCTTCGGTTCTTGCTTAAAGTCTGTATGCTTCCTTGATGGATTGGTTTTTATTTCATTTGAAAAATCAATCTAAATAAGGATTGGATTTAGCAGATAAATAGATTTCTCTTTGTACAGTACTCAGGCCTATATTTGAGCTATCTATCTGTTCAGCATGGAGTTATGTATATTGAAATGATTTCAGGATGCAATAGAAGTTTGTGTAACACACAGTCAGTTTCTGTTTCTGGTCTCAAAAATACATTCAGCCTCTTTGACTTTATTGTAGCCGTTTTATTTTTGTTACAAAAACATCAATGTAGGTCATTTTTCATGTCATCAGTTGATTCTGACCACCTTTTGTCCATAACTGAGATGTTAAATAATATAATATAAAATGTCTAGTTTGTGCTGTATTAGTGTCAGCCTTAATTGCTGGTTGAATATTGAATACTGGGGACTTGCAAGAGAAAATGGTCATATAAATTGCTTCTAAAATGTGGAAGACAATTTGTGTATTAGTATTTTACTTATGTAATTTCAATTCCCAGGTGTTTATTTGTTTATTTTATGCATTGTTGTGTAGTTGGATATCAATAAAAATGTTAAAACAAAGTTCATGTATTATGCATGAACTGTTCTGACTTCACTACCACTCATTATCATCTTCTGCAATATTTAGATCAGTAATTTTCAGTGGATTTTCAGTTCAGCGGTTAATAATCCATGTCATTTATTTTGTAGAAAAATATTCAGATTTTATAGACGCTAACAGAACTGAAGATCCTGTGGAAAGACTTAAGACCCTCAAGAGGCTTGTAAGTTTAGCTGTTGTTACAATTCATGTATTGTGTATGTACATACTGTATTTACTTCCTATTGACTGTGATGTAACTTCAACTTTCATGCTTCTTATTATAGCTCTATGAGTTACCAGAACATCATTTTGAGACGCTCAAGTTTCTTTCTGCCCACTTGAAAACTGTTGCTGAAAACTCTGAAAAAAATAAGGTATACATCTGATTGACCATTTGAGTGTCTGGTGTGTCGACACAATTGAAATCTGTTGGTTTTTGCAATGCCAAATAAAGTAGAATTTCTTCCATTGTATTTCTCCCATTACATCGCTCAGTTGTGTGTGTTAGTTTTGCTTCTCTTCTTTATACATCTGTTTGCTCTGACAATCACACACATAAACACTGGGCAAGTGCAAGACCAGTAAAGAAATATACGATACAATGACAGTTAAATAATTAAAAATAAGAGAGCAGATAGTTATAATTTGAACAAAACAACAGTATTGACAAGTGTAACAAATATACTGCATATACATTTGCTACTAGGGGCAGATCTGAGGGTAAGGGGGCAGCACAGAGTTCAGAGTCCAGACAGCCAAGGGTTAGAAGCTGTTGTAGAACCTCCCAGAACTGGTTCAGATGCTACAAAGACCTCTTCCAGATAGAAGTGAGACAAAAAGATGGTAGGAGTATTCCTTCATGGGAAAGGTGCTATGTAAATAAATAAAATCTATTATTATTAGGGACATTCCTTCACACAGGCTACAAGATTTATGGATACAACACTTATGCAAAGCTGTCTTCAATGGAGAGCAGAAAGGGCCTAGTGATCTTTTTTGCAGTGTGCACTGTCCATTTTTGGATCTTAAGGTTAGACATACTTCGGTATCAAAACACACCATGAAATACTGTAAAACAAAAGCAGTCTCCACAGGATGTATCCTAAACTCGCATGGCTTTGTGATTACACTGAGTGATCCAATGTGAAATTGCAAGGTACCGTATATACTTGCGGATAAATCAGGACTTGATTTTACAGTATAATTCTGGTATTTTATAATGTCAGTCGTACAAGTCGAATCCGGAAAACTCACACTATTGGTACAAGGGATTATGATATGTAATGCCCACCTGAGAGAGTAACCACAGAGCACATGGCCTTTTTTTTCTAGATGGTTGCGGCAATGCGCTGTATCAGTGAGTGCTCCTAACCTCTGTCTCTTGCCCGAATACCCAAGCTATTTCGAAGTAATGTTTTCACTGATTTGTGTTTTATGTATCTCACATCCTTATACACCCTTTATCGTAAGAGCATCCCTTATCTACAATGGAGCATTCGATCAGAAGAAAATATGAAGCTGCTTTTAAATTAAACGTCATTGAAGTAGCGAAAGAAATTGGTAACTGTGCTGCTGCAACAAAATTCGATCCGTCTGAGAAACTAATGCAAGATCTTAGGCAAGAAGATGTTAAAAAAAAATAAAATAAAAATTAAGTGTCGCATTTTTGAATGGGCGTACAAATCGGGGTCTGATATTTATGATCGATTTTTCGGGTTTCTAGACCCGACTTATACATGAGCATATACGGTAGTCATCTTGTAAAATATGCATTGTTATGTCCCCACTTCACTGCAAGCAAGGTGCATCTACTTGTCATCTTCAATTAGTTGAAGGCAAAGGAAGTTTCATAATTGGTAAGAGAATGAATAAAGTATATATTCCATGTGACAGTATCACCTCTTAAGGATTGTTCATTGGCAAGATGAGTGACACAGTCATAAACTCCGCACCAAAAGATGTGCCTAGTGCTGGGGTTTGTGACACTGTGTGGTGTATATGTTACTGGGATAGCATTGTAGTCACTGGCACAAGTTCAGTCTTTTTATTAAATCAAGTTATTTTTATTTTTTTTTGGAAACTAGGGGGCAAAGCCCCCTAAGGAAAGAGGGGGGCTGAACGCACGCTAAGGAGATGCAGGCGGATCAGCTGCTGCTACCGGGCTGAGTGTTCTGCTTGTCGCTTTGCACATCGATCATTTAAAAGCCTGTACAGCAGCTGTCCTTTTGTCTCACTGCTTTGTCTCGCGGGACGTCAAAGTGTCTTCCTAGAAGATCATGTCTCGACCCAAGTTTTTTTTTTTTTTATTATAATAGAGAGATATAACTGGTAGTCATTTTCTTCAATAAATAATTCCATTGTATTCAAGGTGGTTTGGATAAAAAAAGTTTCTTCAATTAGTTGCATCAGTGTTGTGTTTCATTAAAGAAATTGGAGTAAGCATGTACAAGTTGTACCAGATTTAGGAAGTCATCTTTTCTTCTTTTTTTTTTATATGTCCTGGAAAATTTTAATAGTAACACTTCAATTTATTTCCTCAAAAATGCATCTATTACTCATTTACTCTTGTGTAACTAGATTTTAACAGGCGACTTATTGGTCATCATAGCACTTGCAAAGCATCAGTAAAGCATCTCTGTAGTGTGACCGACAAACAAAACTTCACTTTGGAGTGGTCTGAGGTGGCTTAACTGAGACACATTTATCTTTATTGCACATTTAGTGTAAGACCTGAGAAGCCTTCATATTGACCATCATGGTGATATGCCACACTGCACCGAGATGAATAACCTGTCTACTGATGCTTTTTAAACGTGATTAAGGCCAAAAGAAGCCTTACTTAAGGTCTTGTTACATAAGAGTAATTGAGTAATAGATGCATTTTCGCAGTACCTAAAATAAAGTGTTACCAATTTAACATATTAAGAATGTTTACAGTTAAACACTGGCTTTCTTTATCAGAACATCAAGTGTTGAACTGTAGCCTTTCTGAAAAAAAAAAAATTGCAAAAGCATAAACGTATTGTAAAATCGATTAAGCAAAAATACACTGTGTTGTTGAAAGGAAAAAAATCTACTTTTCTGATCATCAAAAGACCAGATAATCGTTAACGTATGTTAAATTACTTTTGCAGTACTGTATGGTCTTTAACAGTATGTGACGTAGAGTCGTACCTTGTTGAAGCCACTATAGAGCGGCAGTGTGCTGGTTGGGCATGCAAATAAGACTTTGCATTTCCTGTACATGCAACAATATTTACTACTTATTAGTACCATATTAGGAAGTAATGAAGCATTACAAGTAAATATTCTTATTAATATGAAATGCAAAGACATAGCATCTCTAGAACTTCAGCTAACCTGTCCTCTGCCTCTTTGTAAAATTTGTGTTGTTTCCATGCAGATGGAGCCCCGAAATCTGGCAATAGTGTTTGGACCAACACTTGTAAGGACATCAGAAGATAACATGACTCACATGGTCACGCACATGCCAGACCAGTACAAAATAGTCGAAACTCTTATTCAGCATGTAAGTTAGTTGGAGTGCATTGTGTACCCATTGGCTTTTTTCGCAGTTCCTTCTCACTGTACTGATTTGTGTTTTGTTTCTCTCTTTGTGTATCTTGCAGTATGACTGGTTTTTCACAGAAGAAGGAATTGAAGACCCAATGGTGTGTATTGAAACAGCATTTAATGTGCTGAGCTAGAGTGTAGGAGTCCTACCTACCAACTCTAGTAATTTTATTTCCAGGTTTTATTCATTCTTCTAAATTATTTAGAATGAAACAGCATTGCTCCTTTGTCCTAAATTCAGAGAATGTGTCATGGGAATTAAGCTTCTTTTTTCCTCCTAATTGTAGACTCCAGTCCAACAAGAATCAGCTGTTGATTCTCAACCTGTACCAAACATCGATCATTTGCTTACCAACATAGGAAGAACGGGTGTGTCCCCTGGCGATGTATCAGGTAACTTCATTGGACCTGATACTCTATGGGGTGGGTTAAATCAAACTATTACTAACATATTTATTTAGAAGACTCATTAGTTTGATTTTGGTGACAGTGTTATCTGATATATTTCAGCTTTACAAGACAGTTATATTTTAAATGTTCAGGCCTCAGGAAGATAAGCACCTTGTATTTGCTTGCCATTGTTTTTTTTTCAGTAATTCAGATATAGTTAAATCATATTTGAGAGTGTTATATCTAAAACATGGGCGTTGAATCCTTTTTAAGCAGGGGAGGTTAGGTGTAGGACATTCAAATAATGCTCAGTGTTTGAAATTTATCCCATCATTTTATGTATTTGCCATAATATATTGTCCTATACAAGAATTAATTTTTGCCTTTTGTCATTTTGGACCTTTTTGCTTTGTTTTTCACTTTTCACGTGTCTCTCACCCAAGTTAGAATTTACATTACTACTTTTTTTCTTTCTTCTGTCTCTTTCTTTCAGTATTCTGTGAGTGTGAACCTGCCTTCTGTTGCACTAACCCGGCATGTTCTTTCCCAAAAATATGACCCCTTTGTCTCTAGTTTTTCTTGTTGCGTGTCTAAGGGTTATCCAGCATTTACACATACTGATCTTGAAACAGGCCAAGTGGGAGGAGTCTATCACACGGTGATGTCACTGATGGACTCTATGATGTCACTAATGGACAGCTGGAACTGTAGGAAGAAGGAGGATTGTTGCCCCCATTGTAGCTGCCTAGTCTGCAGAAACCCCCGTTTCTTGTAAATGGAATAAAACTTTGCCACCCGTGGTATATGTTTACCTCTCAGACTATTTCAAATAGACCAATACTACTTTCTTAAAGTCTTTCTGCTGTTTCTTATTATTTCTGAAGCAGACCCTGAGGAGAAATAGCATGGTATGGTGTACCAGTTTTTAACAGTCATGTTAGCATCCATGTGTCTGTAAGGGTGTGGTGGGGGGCTGAGCTTCTCATTGTGAGTACAACCAAATTGTTCAAAAAAAAAAAAATTATTATTTTTGGTTTCTAAAACTCCAATCTGGCTTCTTTTTCTTTTTTTTTAATTATTTGTTTTCTGCAAGTCAAATAAGAAATTAGGAGTGGCCTTCTAAGTCTATCCAGTAGATTCCTTTCTGCTAGCCCCTTTCTTCTCCCTGTCATGTCTGGCCGTTACTTCTGCCCCATAATCTGCACTTTTGTATTCGTCATACAACATTTCATCACAGCCTTTCAATCCTTCATGTTGTACATTTATGTTGAGACTCAGGATAGCCTTAGTGAAGTGTCAAATATTATTTTAAGGAACTTTCTCAATGCATGTTTAAATCCCCAGTAAAAAAAAATATATATATATATATCAAAGATATCATGGGGTCTGACATATCAACTCTTTAAAGGATATTTTGTAACATTTAGGAAGTGCTGATTTCACGCTCAAGGGATAGGGAAAGACCCCTTTTGCAATTTTTTTTTTTGTTGAAATTCATAATACAACAAAACCTTCAAAATATTTAACTTTGTTTAAAATTACTGACCTGTGCAATAAGCTTTCAAATGCAAGCTTCATTGAATTGCAGTTTGTGTAAAATAATGCATGATTTACTTTTTTGTGCCTAGAACAAAGGTCCTCTTCTCATTGAACGGGTTCTACTCACCAATCATGGCATTCTTTCATGGCAGTGGCTTTTCTGTGGTGCTTTCATCTCCGTGAGCTCTGACTGTCCAGCATTTCTTAAACTTTTGCTCTCTTACATTGTGTTTTGTGCACTATAATTTCACTGTGTTATTACAACTGATAGGTCAAGCATTTTGGAAGTTAATTTGTGTTCTTACACTTTTTTTGGTCTCTTTCAGATTCTGCTACTAGTGACTCTGCCAAATCTAAGGTAATTTGTTTTGTCTTCTTTAATCCCTTTAATGGGACATCACCTTTAAACTTCCTTGTCAGGGTCCCTGTCCCCCAACCACACACCATATTCAAAATAGTTGTACATTACACCACCAAAATTCACAGGGGTCACATTCCTAGAGCACCCACGAATTGTGAAAAACCGCAACTTTTGGATGTGGTTAATAAATGCCTTTTAAATGCCTATTTTTATAGTTTAAACCCTAAATACAGTATGCCCCCAAAGCACTTTAACACTAGAATTACCAGAGCCTACGAAAAAACTTGTAGATCTGTCCCACCTTAAATCGCTTCTTAAGTCCGTTCACACCTCTCTGCCAGCGTCTTTTGTCTTCTAAATGTGCCGATAAAGACAAGCTGCAAGCAGCCGGATATTCCATTCCCCCACCGACTTAGAACGTGCACGAACTTCTCCCAGCTCATGCCTTGATTGATTATCTGGGAGTGAAGTGGAGTTTTAGAGTGGAAATAATGGATCGGTATTTGGAACACATGCATTTCATGTGTGTTCCGTTTCTATAGTAATCTGTGTAAACACATTTTTAAAACAAACGTTTTTCATATTCTAGTAGTAAATGACAAAATGTAGGCATAAACTATATAATGTATGAAGTCTGAATTCCAAATATCAAAGAAACGCTTTCACAAAAGATACAAACATAACAGAACAAATGCACTTTTATTCAAAAATATAACTGCAGAAAAACAACCCGCGTTTACCTGAGACATTGACATGCATTCGTTATCACAGCTTTGGTGGTGCAACGGTATCAGCCATTGACTGGTAATCAAAGCTTCACGGGTTCGATCCCGGGTGAGTCTGTTTTGAGAACTGAGCTGCTCGTATTCTTACTATTTTAGAATAAGAACTTACATTTGATTCCAATCTGTAACAGCTGTTGTAATTTGATACTTGTAAAGTTTAGCTTTGTTTTTTTTATTCTGTTATTTTCTCAGCCACGTTCATGATCCCAACTCCCCATACCCAACCCAACCCGCGTTTGACACTGCTGTTTTCACATAGACGTGCTATAACAGAGGTAAGCTCAAATCATAACGATTCTACATCGGATCAAGAATGCACTTTTGCCATCGCTGTACTTGTATATGTACATGGGAAGCTCTGCACTCGTGACTTTACGCTGTAGATCTGGCTCTTACATACAAAGGACGGTGCATGTGCCCAAAACATTAAAATTTATATATTACTTACATAAAAGCCAGTTCTAATGTTATTTACCGCGTAAAGTCACGAGTGCAGAGCTTCCCATGTACATATACAAGTACAGTGATGGCAAAGTACATTCTTGATCCGATGCAGAATTGTCGTCATGATTTGAGCTTACCCCTGTTATAGCGTGTCTGTGAAAACAGCAGTGTCAAATGTGGGGAAGGGGAGTGTTGGGTATGGGGAGTTGGGATCATGAACGCAGCTGAGAAAATAACAGAATAAAAAAAAAAAACAAAGCTAAACTTTACAAGTAACATAAATTACAACAGCTGTTACAGACTGGAATCAAATGTAAGTTTTTATTCTAAAATAGTACGAGCAGCTCAGTTCTCAAAACGGACTCACCCGGGATCAAACCGTGAAGCTTTGATTTCCAGTCAATGGCTGATAGCGTTACGCAACCAAAGCTGTGATAACGAATGCAGGTAAATGCAGGTTGTTTTTCTGCAGTCATATTTTTGAATAAAAGTGCATTTGTTATGTTTGTATCTTTTGTGAAAGTGTTTCTTTGATATTTGGAATTCAGGCTTCATACATTATATAGTTTATGCCTACATTTTGTCATTTACTACTAGAATATGAAAAACGTTTGTTTTAAAAATGTGTGTACACAGATTACTGTAGAAATGGAGCACACATGAAATGCGTGTGTTCCAAATAACGATCTATTATTTTTACTCCCGGATAATTAATCAAGGCATGACCTGGGAGAAGTTCGTACATGTTCTAAGTTGGTGGGGGGATGGAATAGCCGGATGCTTGCAGCTTGTCTTTATCGGCACATTTAGAAGACAAAAGACGCTGGCAGAGAGGTGGTGATTTAAGGTGGGACGGATCTACGAGTTTTTTCTTAGGCTCTGGTAATTCTAGTGTTAATTTCATTGCAAACTCAGCTTAATACATTAAAACATGACCTAAAAAATTTCCTCAATACATTACCTAAAAACAGAATGTAAAGGTAAACCTGTCTACTGTACAGTACTGTACTGCTATGTCTCCCGCGGTGCTAGAATGTAAAATACCAATGTTACCGCTATATGTACTGTAATTCATGCAAGCGCATTTTCTTTGGTATGCGGTGTCATTTTCTTTGTTATTAGCAGAGTAAATACATAATAATTTAATTAAAATACAGTTAAATGTACGGGTACTCACCAATGATGAATGATATTGATGATGATGATGATAAAGTAGCTGTGTAGTACAATGCAGAGGATTTAAAACTCCTTGGGTTGCGCCTCTTCTTCAGGCACTTCAGGAGGAGTTGTATCTTTTGGACGGGTCTTCTGGTGGGGTTTTGTGCTGGCTTTTCTTTATAGGTTTCAGGAACGTTGTGATGGGAAGTTGCTACATTGTCTCCTGTAGCGAACTGCTGGTACAGTTTATCACTGATGATGTTACCGTCCAAGGGGAGGTGGTTCTTCCTGCAGTTGGTGATCCACAATGCCAAGGCAGATTCCATCCTGACGATATTTTTATTCCTTACGGTCGTTACCTTTTTGGCACTATCACAGAATCTTACAGATACAGTACTCCAGATCGCTGCTTCGTTCTTCTTTATGTAGTGTATGGTGCTTTCATTAATGTCATAGTGGCACGCTACTGCAGCATAACAGTTTAGTTCCCGGAGCAAATCCAGTAGTTCAACCTTCTCCTGGAGTGTTTTAAACTTCTTCTGGCGCTTAGGCTCAATGCCAGAAGCCTTAGAAGGTGCAGGTCGATTCGGCAACATCGTGTGCGTTTTAAGAATAACAAAATGAATACAACAACAAAATGGAAAACACGAGGACACTCAGCTGGAGTCGCGTCACAGGGCAGCAATCAATCAGCAGCAAGGAGAAATGAATAACGCTCTCGGATTGGCTACTTTCACCATCCCAAACCACATTTCCCTCAGCGGTTGCTTCCTGTTCTCTCTACAGCGCAGTATTGCCATGAAAAAAGCCATAAAAAATTGAGGAGGATATTTGCGCTTTCCGCTAACAATTAATAGTTATGTTCTAAGGATAAATCTGCAAACAACGGAGTCTGCGAACCCTGAACCGCGACTTTGCAGGGTTCTACTGTATTCTATTCATTTTATCTTGGTACATATATAATTTTTATTCTATCCATTAAACTCAGGAAATTTCCTGTGTGGACCCCTCTCTATGTTAAGGTCTGCAAGCAGTGGCACATGATTTGTAAAGGCACTGCTGCCTTTCCCCAAGTACGCTGTTCACATGACAAAGAAAAACAGTGTAATCACAAGGGGGCACCACTGAGCCACAAACACAATCACCCAACACATTCCTGGATTGTAAAAGATTTTGTCACGAACATGTTTCCTAATTACCACAGCCCAAATACACAAGTACAAAACACAATTCTTTTCTCTCTCCCCTTCTTTCCACCAAGTTAGTGTCGCCCACTGCCTCCTCACTCTAACTCACTGGGCTCCTTTTAATCCAGAGCTGGTAATGCTTCTGGTGTTGCAGCAGTAGTCATCCTGACTTACAGGTCATATGGAAACCAAGGCAGTCTCTCCCCAAAAAAACCCGACAGCACCATCTTGTGGCACCCAAGAACCACAACAGGGCTGCTGTTCTAAACTCCATTTCCCATGCAACCCTATGGCTGTCGTAACTGGGACCAACCTGGAGGGACACTGCTACCTATTGGGTAGGGAGATTAACTGATTGCGAAATCCGTCTTTGTCCAATTCATCTGTTAGTATTTTACCCAGACCTGGGGTAAGGATCGTGAACCATCCTGGCGCATTAGGGCAGGTAGTCCATTATTGGGACTCCACAGACTCATCCACCTGCATATCTATGATTTTACTGCTTAACAAGGATGGCTGGATGGTATTGAAGGCACTGAAGAAATCAAAACACATAATCCCTACAGTGCTGCCAGCTTTGTCCAGGTGAGAATAAGCCTTGTAATGTAATGATGGCAGCACCATTATTACATTCTGCAGCTGCCTGTTGCTCACAGTAGATTTTTAACTTGAGCTGTCCCTCATAGGGTAGCATAGTGACTCGTGCCTCATGGATCCCTTGTGTTAGCACTGCTGAGACTGCATTGTGCACCAGACGTTCTCTTCATGGTACTTTTTCGGGTTTGCCTCTAGTATCTCAAAATATGGTGTCTGTAAGGTTAATTTGCTTTTCCGAGTTGGTCCAGCATTTAATGTGTACATCAATGCACTCTGTTTCCTGCCTAGCATTCAAAGCCACAGAGATCGGCTCTGGCCCCCACATCATCCCTGAATTAGATTAAGTGCGTTTAAGAATGGACGCTAAACTCTAAATTAGTACAGGGTTGTATTTACAGATTTTAATAGATTAGATGATAAACCACAAATAACATCTTTATTTCATTGACATAATTATAGGGTGGCCCAGATCTAATTCTGCAACTTTTAATGCAATGCAGGAAAACAATGCAAGACAAAAGAATTGTCCGAAATACCTTGTAATAAATGAAAATGGACTTACATTGAATTAATTCACTGATTTTCCATGTAATGTCCCACTTGTCCTCCATTCAGCTGTGAGTGAATTCTCTCTGTAATAAACGTAAGTTATAGCGTAATGAAAATTGCATAATTAGATCTACACCACCCTGTAGTATTAGTGACAAACTAATTGTAAAAATAATGCAGTTCTTTGGAATGATTTACCGTATATAAAGTAACTTAAACTCTTTATTTGTCCCCTGCCCTGCTGACACAGCAATGTCTGATTTGTCTACATAAACTCACAGAGTGATGTTTGTTTGTGTTTTCTGTACGGTTGACGTTGTGGAATTTTTAATGTTTAACGTTTGCTCTGTTTGCCCCTTACTCTTGTCGGTATTTCCTATTCATGATTACTAAACCCACATGAAAAGAGCAAAAACTAATGGCGGTATATATTACACACCTTAGGCCAAAGCCATGGCTGTCTTGTTGAATCATCTTTATATTCCAGTTTGCAGTGGTGTTGGTCCTTGAACAAGACACTTTTCTAGCTTAGATTTAAATATTTTATTACAGTCCAAAATATTTCTTTATTACAATATATTTTGCTGACACCTTATTCATGATAACTTAATATATTACACGTTTACAGATATTGTAAAACTTTTCCAATAGTATAATTTTTATTGCAAATAATAGTCGAGACATGATGAGCCATAATTAGAGGAAATACGATGATACAATGTAGTTTGAAATGTATAAAGATTTAGATTTCTCTGGGCAGGAGAGGTAAGCACTTAAACAACCACTGTATGCACGTGTCATATTCAGTACTCTTAGGGCAACATTTACATTATTTTAATTGTTAATAAAGGTGATCCATGCTACATTGGAGTTGGTTTCTTTAATTAGTGGCTCAGTGTTTGCAGCCATCATAAGCTCGGCCCATCTCATGCTCTTAAGTCCCTATAAGGTAAATATTATAATTCCCAAAGAATTTTAGCAAGGTTTAAGTGTTTTGGGTGTTCATTTTTTATTTAGATAGATAGATCGATACTTTATTAATCCCAAGGGGAAATTCACATACTCCAGCAGCAGCATACCGATAAAGAACAATATTAAGTTAAAGACTGATAACAATGAAAGTATAACAGACAGACAATAATTTTGTATAATGTTAATGTTTACCCTCACGGGGGTGGAATTGAAGAGTCGCATAGTGTGGGGTCTCCTCAGTCTGTCACTGAAGCTGCTGCTCTGTCTGGAGATGATCCTGTTCAGTGGATTTTCCATTATTGACAGAAGCCTGCTCAGCGCCCATCGCTCTGCCACGGATATATACATTTATGTATTTATATATACGTGATCCCAAATTTATACAATCTGGTACATTTTTTTTTTAATCTTTGTGTTTTTTTAGCACATTCACCCAATGTGTGCTGGAAGTAAAGCATCCATTGTGGTGTCTCAGTTTAACAGTCAGTTCTGTCCCTGAAAAGTTGGCTTTGTGACTGCAAAAAAACACCAGACGTTCCCTCCAGGATCCTCTCAAGATGTATTTGTTCAATTAACCGGAGAGTCTCAGTTAGGCCCATCCAGGGTGGATTCCAACCTTGCACCCATTGCTGTGTCACTTGCATCTCTGAATTGGAATTAACAGTTTTGAACGTCTACATCCTGCTAACATTAACTGCTGTCTCTTTCTGTATTTTCCCTTGACAATGTGATTTGATCCTTTTAGGGTTATAAATTATTAGTTTATTAAGCCAGCAGTTACTTAAACTTCGCTTGCACTAGATTTAGCCTTTCACATTACAAAAGAAAAGCAGTGATAGCCCCCTACTCCCACCCCAATGAATAAACATCTGTGCAGCACCTTCTCTATCCATTGTGATTTTTAATTGAATTTGTATTCATATTTCTTGTCTGTCAGTTTTAATTTATAATAATAATTCTTGACATTTTTGTAGTGCTTTTCTTACTGCTGAAAGTGCTTCAGTGAGTAGGGAGCCACTTCAACCACCACTTGTGTAGCAGCCACCTGAATGATGCAACAGCAGCCATTTTGTGTCAGTACTCTCACCACACATAAGCTTGTGGGTGCTGCAGTGGTGAGAGATTGTTAACCAATTAGAGACTGAGGATGATTAGGGGGGCCAGAATGACAAGGCCTGGACATCGGGACCACACCCTGCTGTTTACGAAGGATGGCCAGGGATCTTTTATGACCACATTTACAGTCCCATCACTGTGGTGGGTCATTGGGATCCACACACAGACCAGAGGGTAAATGTCCCCTGCTGGCCTCACCAACGACTCTTCCAGCTGCAACCCAAGGTTTTCCTAGATGGTCTCACATCCAAGTACTGGCCAGGCCCAAACATGCTTAGCTTCAGGTGGATGACCTCTTCTGAAGTGCATGTGGTATGGCCACCACATTTTGGAAAAGAGAAATGGGGCGGCACAGTGGTAGCACTGCTGCCTCGCAGTAAGGAGACCCAGGTTTGCTTCCCGGGTCCTCCGTGCGTGGAGTTTGCATGTTCTCCCCGTGTCTGCCTGGGTTTCCTCTTTCAGTCCAAAGACATGCAGGTTAGGTGTATTGGCGATCCTAAATTGTCCCTAGTGTGTGCTTGGTGAGTGTGTGTGTGTGTGCGCCCTGCGGTGGGCTGGCACCTTGCCCAGGGTTTGTTCCTGCCTTGCGCCCAGTACTGGCTGGGATTGGCTCCAGCAGACCCCCGTGACCCTGTGTTGTTAAGCTATAGCGGGTTGGACAATGACTGACTGACTGCCTGAAATATCTAATAGGATTTTCAAACTAAACCAGCCTCAGTGATTTGATTTTTTTACTTTGATGGCACTACGATTCCAGTCAGTCCAAGCCTGAGAGCGCCTTGCACATCGAGGCAGAGATGGCACAGCATCATAAAGACAAAACAATGCCTGTTTTTATATTAACCAATAATTTAAAAATAAAGCCCTGAAATGTTATATATATGCAGGTGGCGTAATGGTAGCACTGCTGCCAGTAAGGAGATTATGGGCTTCACATCCTGGATCCTCCCCACGTGGAGTGTGCTTTGAGTAGTGAGAAAAGTGCTATATAAATGTAAAGAATTATTATTATAATATGTGACATGTTTTACTCCAGTAATGTCAGAAGTGGCTTTGTCATTTATATAAAATCAGAGGCGTAGAAATTGATTCTGATTTCACAGGGTAACACTGATTTTGCTTCCTTAAAACTTTTGGGTTTATGTTCTAGATTTTGGCCTGTTGATCACAAAATCAGCCTTAAATTTTCCTACCACCAGGAATCAAACATTTTAAAAGAATTTGCACCCTAGGAACCAAGTTACCCGAACTATTCTCTTAACATTTCAGTAATTATTTATCACTCTGATGCTGATCTTTCCGATGATAAAATTGGTCATTACGATAGCAACTGATGAGAAGAATTCATATTTAATTGCCGAATTACGGTATTGGAGGGTTCCACTAGAGTTCCTCTTTCTCTGGCACGATTTGGCTCAAAAACAAATCGGCACATCATCATCTCATCCCAGGCTTAAGTTTTGAGTTAGGTATTTTTCCATCCAGCCGTTCTAGCGCTAGACAATCTTCAAGATGCTATGACACACGGATACACACCCATCATCCGAGGTATCAGGGGACCCTAACACGTCAAGATTCATTGAAAATTTTTGACAAATCTAAAGCTTTCACTCCTCCGCCATAGATGATTGGTTACTGGGGGCGCAAAGCAAAAAACATGTTGTCTGGCGTTTTCATTCATGGCTGACATAAGGCATTCTGTCTGGCAGATTGTGAACGGCCAACATGTCATTCAGCAGGTCTACAATTTCATTTTCACTTTCACCCGCCCCAAGATTTGTACGCGTACAGTCCTAAGATGAACTGATTCCATTGTTCTGTTCTTGCATCCTCATTTTCCCATTACCGTACCTCCTGAGACCCATAACAGCTCTCTTGGCTTTTGCAGATGTGCCAGTTTGTGATTCTTTTATGCATAAGAACTACACACAGCTGTTAAAGTAGAATAGTCATTATTATTAGTATTAGTATTGTTTTTGGCTTGGAGCTGTGTTGGCTGTTTCTTTTAACGTTGACCTTTATCTAGAAATGGTTGTCGTGCTGGTGATGTGTTTGTTGATCTGCTTTTGTAAATTTCAAACAATTTCGTTGTTGTGTTTTCTTAGCTTCTTTGCTAAATGTTTAGATTTTGCAGTAACTGTAAACAGTAAATTAAAGGATGAGTTTGGTATTTTCAGGTTGAATGCATTGCTCTATAAACAAGGTGTGTATGTGTGTTCTTAAATTTTGCCCACTCTGCCAATTTACAATGGAGGATATGTGGCACAGAGGAAGAACTTAAAAACTGACCAAATACGTCCATTTTTCAAGCCATGACAGCTGTTGCTGATACATGTTTGTGACCGCAAAAGAAATATGGAAATACTCATTCTGTGGCATATTCCTGGTACTATTTTTCTTGAGGCAAGGAGACATTTTCAAATCGCTTCTGTGAATTCTCACTTAAATTTGGAAGGAGGTTGTGGCGGACGGCCAGCTGGGACGCCCCATCCGTGGAAGGACCAAGGGAGAGAGGATTTTCAGGATAGTTTCTCCCCCGGTCCGACCGAGGGCAGTCCTCTTGGCTTCCACGGATCATGAACATGGAAGCTCAACCCTGCTGGGGCCCGTTGCCACCACCAGGGGGCGCCTGGATGCTTATGGGGCCCTGTTTGGCAGCACTTCGCCACACTGAGAAGTGCTGCTGGAAGGAGGTTGTTGGGCACTATAAAAGGAGCCAAGCACCATAGCGACCTGAGTCGGAAGGAAGTGGACGAAGCTCGTGAGGAAGAGTGGAGGTGGAAGGACTGGCAAAATGAAGGGACTGTGCTGTGGAGTGAAACTTGTGTCCTGCCTGTCTTTGTTGGGGTTAGGGCGGGCGGCTGGCTGTACACGACCACATGGCACCAACAGTTTAATTGGTTTGGGGGTGAAACACTGTTGCACAGGAAAACTCAGTGCTGAGCCGTCTTCTTTTAAAAATGGCTAAATCTCTTACGTTCAGCTGTCTTGACTTTAAAATTGGACATATTTGTGATATTTTTAAGTTTTTCCTCTGTGCCTCATAGACTGCAAAGTTAAATCTCCAGTCCGGGCAAGACATTTTATTAAATGTACAGAAAGCGATTAACTTTAGAACACAATTATATGTGGCAAATGCATATTTAGCATGTTTGTGAAGAAATAACTTTGTCTTGAAAAATACCAAATTTATCCTTGAAAGTCATTCATTGCCTTTCTTTAGGTTGAATGCTTAAAGTTTTTTTCTTTTTCTTTTTAAACAGGGTTCTTGGGGATCTGGAAAGGATCTTTACACTAAAGAGCTGATAGTGTCGTCCTTTTTCGCCGCTGCAAGCCGTAAGCGCAAGAAACACAAGGAGAAGCCACAACCAAGCAGCTCGGATGATGAGTTAGACAACGTCTTTCTAAATAAAGAGCCTTCGAATCAGGGAGACAATCCAAATGGGCCTTTTGATGGAGCAGGTAAAGCTAATGTGGACGGAGACTGTGGCGTGAGGGACAGTCATGGATCCAGAGCGGACAACACCAGTTCTCAGCAAAAGACTAGAGGGAAACTTGATAACAAAAGCACCTTTGTTGTTGGAGAAAAAGTGCCTTCAGGGCAACCTTCTCCATCGCCCAGCCCAAAATGTACCCACTCGCCAGGCCTTAGCTACAGGCTGCAGACACTGGTGAAGACCTCACTGTCTGACTCCCCATCACAGTTTGATGATGCAGTGTCAGATTTGGGTACGTTGAACAGTACCAGCTCCCAAGCATCAATTCAGGGGACGAGACACAGGAAGTGGACCACTCCTGAAACAAAAGGGAACGAATTCATCATGGCTGAAATTAGCTCAATCACCTCCGATTATTCCACAACGTCATCTATGACCTACCTAACTGGAATGGAGTCGAGTCTCTTAAGCCCAGAGGCTCGGTCTGTTGCCGAAAGTAGAGGAGACGAAGCGGATGATGAACAGAGTGAGCTTGTTAGTGAAGGTCGGCCAATGGAAACCGATAGCGAGAGTGAATTCTCAGTGTTTGCTGCCAGTTTGGCTCCTGGAAGGGTTCTTTGTGATGCATTCCATGACAAGGAGCAGCAAAGTCGCAGAGGGTCAGCAGGGAGTGAGTTGACGGGGACAGAAGGTAGCACCACGCCAAAGCTGGAAAGTCACAGAGCGTTCAAGTCACACAAGCTCATCGAGTGTGATACGCTGTCCAGGAAGAAGTGCGTGAGGCAGAAAACAGACAGCGAGTCATCGGCAGAGATCCGCAGTGACAAGGAGGCAAACAAACTGTCAAAGATAATGGAGGTCATGAAGAAAGGGACGTCAACCGGGAGCCTGCCTTCAACCTCGAAGAGTGAGGTGGAAAAAACGGAAGCCGCATGGCATCTAAAAATCTCGGAAAGGCTCAAGTTTCGTTTGAAGGCGTCGGCAGACGATATGTTTGGGGTCGGCATGCAGAAAAATAGTTCGGCCGAGGTGCGGAAAAAGAAGAGTATCAGGCGACGACACACCATGGGGGGACAAAGAGACTTTGCAGAGCTAGCCGTCTTGAACAACTGGAGCGAACAGGAGGCCGCCAACGGGGACAAGGAGTTGGAACTCTCGGCCGTGGACCGTCTGAAGCCCAAGTGCCACTCTCAGGATCTTTCCATCCGAGAGTGGATTGCGCGAGAGCGTTTCCGCACAAGTAACCCAGAAGCGAATGACGACTCCACAGCGGACCAGTTGGCCGTAGACCAGGGAGAAGGACCGAAGCCAGGGCTGCCTTTATCTGTTCGGGAAGGTACTGGCAGCTCTAGCAGCTTGACTCCTGGGACTCGGCCTTCCCCATTGGCGTCTCCGAGTCCAATGTCAGCTGACCAATTAAATGGTGACAACGTGCAGAATAAGAACAAAACTAATTTAAGCCTTGTGGTGGATGCCCACCCTCAAAAACTCTCGGGCACCCAGGTGGTTAGGTCACGTTTTTATCAGTATCTGTAAAACAGCAGTCAGTATTTATGTTTACTGCGACTTTTGACAGCTAGTTGCTTGTATTATTTTTTTAACTGTATATATGTACTTGAATTCTGTATTATTTCTGTTATTCAGCCTTGAATGGGCTGATTTCTGTGCTGTGTACTGTGGAACCTCTTTGCAGTGCGTCCTAACAGCCAGATCATCTGTGCTAGCAAGAGACCTTTTATACGACTTAATCGACGACATTTATGCAGAACGACTTTCCTGATGCAACACAATCGGTATTGTGTGATGGCGTCCCTTTGCGTTGTCAACCAACGGCATCGGAAAATAAAAAAAAAAAACAGCAAATAAATCCGATTTAAAAATCACGTCTATTCACGAAAGAAAGTGCCTCATGACAAACTGGTTCTGGGTTAGTTAGGGTGCCATATTGTCTTTCTTTTTTTTAATGTACTGTGAATAACTGGATTTTATGAGCAAATTTGTTTTTGTTGGACATTTTTTTTTTTCTTTCCCCCGTATTTGAACACAGGCCGACTCGGAGCTTCCATTCTGTAGGCATTCCACTGGCTCTCTCCATTTTAATATCCATCTCTCAATTCATCCAATCCCATCCTGCTTTTGTTTTTAATGGAACTTGAATTTTTATTATTTCTGTAAAATAAATGTATATATTTTATGTCTACCATTTTTGCCTTTATGTTATTAATTTAGTCTCGGATGCCTCGTGTTTGTAACGTCAGCATGTAGATAGTGAACCCCGGCTTGGCTTTTGGGGACTGGTCATTGGACGATTTTATCTTCATCTCAGACTGCATGACAAATGTTTTGGTTTTTTTATTTTGTTATTTTTTTTATTATTATTTTTTTTTCCCCCATGACTGGACATTGTATCATGCCTCTGTACAGATATTCAAGGAGGGCCGACTCCTAAAAACACTGGAAATAAAAAGAAATCTTTCTGTGATGCTTTATCTTCAAGTTACGTTTATTTACAAAAGCTAAAGTTCTGGTTTGTGACGTGCATAATGGTGTGTTTTGTTCGGACGGGGACTTTTGTTTGGAGACGAGACATGAAAGTTCAAGTTGATAAACATAACCGGAATGGGGACCTGCGCACAGCACCTTGGGAGGAAAAAAAAACAGTTGGGCGATCGTAAGTGAAAAGTCGTCTGCGTGTCCCGAGTCCGTGTGCGTCTTTAAAGTACGGCACTGCACAGAGGTCTACCGCCACTGAAGCGTTTCTGATTGACTAATGACCAGTAAGATGGACACCATAATCATCATGTGCGATTTGAACAGAGAAAGTTTTAACTTGGCTAATTATCAGGTTTGCCTTTGACGATACAGGGAATGAACCCAGTCATTCGGTAAGGCTCCTACTTCACTCTGGCCTTTAAACTTGTATCAAGGTAACTGAAGTCCACTCGTTTTAAGAAAGAGATGAATACAATTTATTGATTATAGAAGTATGATAACTGCATATATACTCCCACCAGCCACGTTGCTGGTACAGTGTTCCCTCGCTATATCACGCTTCGATGTTCGCGGCTTCACTCTATCGCAGGGGTCGGGAACCTATGGCTCGCGAGCCAGATGTGGCTCTTTTGATGGCTGCATCTGGCTCGCAGACAAATCTTTAATAAAAAAATAATAACGTTAGAAATATAAAACACTCTCATGTATTTCAATCCATTCGTTTCCTACCGCTCATGTTCATGGTTGCAGGTGGCTGGAGCCGATCACAGCTGTCCTCCGGGACAACACCAAATTTTTATTGGGTAATGCGGAACGTACACGGGTCGTTGTGAGGTCAGGAAGTAAACTTCCCTCCTTTTAATGAAGTAGTCCGCTAACTAATTGCAGAAACCCTTTTATCGAAGAAGATGGCTAAAAGAAAAAAAAAAAAAAGATGAGTATGGTACTTTTCAGCAGGAATGGACTGAGGAATTCGCCTTTGTGGAGAGAGCAGGTTCTGCGGTTTGCAGAGTTAGCCGTCTTGAACAACTGGAGCGAACAGGAGGCCGCCAACGGGGACAAGGAGTAAAATTGCATGTCTGAGCGAAATCCGGACTTTTCTTGAAATGAAAAACGTCGAGCATCCTGAGTTAGCTAACACTGAGTGGCTCCTGAAGTTCTGCTCTCTCGTGGACATGACTGAACATCTGAACCCGCTCAATGTGAAAATGCAAGGCGTTGGAAATACAGTCTTGTCCCTTCAACAAGCAGTGTTTGCATTTGAAAACAAGCTAGAACTCTTCATCGCCGACATTGAAACGGGTCGTTTACTACACTTTGAAAAACTGGGAGAGTTTAAAGATGCATGCACAGCAAGTGACCCTGCTCAACATCTTGATCTTCAGCAGCTAGCGGGCTTCACATCTAATCTCCTGAATTAGTCATTCAAAGGCGCTTTGGAGAATTTTTTAAGTTCATCACCTATCCACATGAGTGGACAGCGCCGACCTGAGTTACATCCCCGGTGTCTCCGTCCGAGATTTTGAGCTACAAGCTGCTGACCTGAAGGCCTCAGATAATGTGGGTGAATAAGTTCAAGTCACCGAATAAAGATTTGGAAAGACTTGCACGACAGCAAGCAGAGTTGGCGAGCAAACACAAGTGGGAAGAAATTAAAAGACTTCAACCCGCGGACCAGCTGATTGTCAAAACTTGGAACGCGCTTCCCGTCACACTGCAGCGTGCGAGTATTGCTGTACTGACAATGTTTGGCTCTACGTATGCATGTGAACATCTAAAGAACATTAAGACCAACCTACGATCACGTTTAACGGATGGCCTGCATGAAGCTTAACCTCACCACGTATCAAGCAGACTACAAAGCCATCAGCAAAACCATGCAGCACCAGAAGCCGCATTAATGGTAAGAAGTACTTTTTTCATCATTGTTTAGCAACTGCATAACGACGTTATTAAAAAGAATTCAGAGACTTACTGTACTTTAAAAGTGTTGGTCTTACATTAAATGCACACATTTACTTGTATTTAGTTTTAAACATATTGTATGGCTCTCACGGAATTACATTTTAAAATATGTGGCGTTCATGGCTCTCTCAGCCAAAAAGGTTCCCTGCTCTATCGCGATTTTTTTCTCATACACGCTTACGTCACTACGCATGCGCTTTGTGAGAACTTTTATGTAAGCCCTACGATGGCTCCTAAACGTGCTGCTTTTTCAAAGCCTTCTGTCAATAAAACTAAGTGCCGGAGGAAGATGCTTACTATCCAGGAGAAGGTGAAACTCTTGGATATGATTAAAGATGGCAATACCCCACAAAAGCCTCCTCACGCATATGAAAAGACAGCGCCAGCAACTGCCTATCAAGATGTTCTTCAGCTGCGCACCCAGACACCCACTGCCTACTCCTCGTACTTCTTCACTGAAGACAACACCACACCTGCTGAAGATACTGCACCACCTGAAGACTCTCCTACTGAGGTCATGCCTTCATAGGTTAGTGGTTGTGTGTAAGAACTGTGTGTTTGTGTGCAATTAAATGTACAGTACAATAATCTACAATATAAAAGCGTTCGGGATTGTCCTTCCGTCCCGTGAGTGCAAAGCGTAGCGGTATTCCGCTTATTACAAACTTACTACTTGCAGCTTGAGGTTCAAAGCGATGCGATGTGAGCAGAGTTCTGGTCCTCCCATCGTTTCCTTGCTTTTGTGCGCGATGCGCTGGAAAAATAGACAAAATGATGTCTCTGGAAATAATTAATGTTGATGGAGTACAAATGCGTCACCGCGTAGTAAATATCTGGGGAGATGGCGCTTGCTTATTCTCATCTATAGCTTATTTAGTGCATGAAACTCCGTCTTTAGCGGTACAGATTCGGGCTGACATTGTACGACCTTGGTTTTCGGGAGATGTTATGGGCACTTTGATGTTCTCATTCCCTACACTTACATGCCTGATGTACGCATGGAGCGCACAAAAATTGAGGATAAAAGTCGGTCGCCTTAAAAGGTGGGTGAGCCTACTAATATGATATTTGTAACGTCTAATATGTCTTATTTTCTCTTATTTTGTATAATATATCGAGTAATACAAGTGTAATGGTGACTAAAGGGTGTTATTTCATGTCTAGAGGGCTCTAATAATGTTAAAAAACGTATTTAGAAGGTCGTAAACAGGTTTTCTATACTCTAACTGCGAAAATATTCGATTTATAAATAACGAATCCTACTTTGCGAAAATTCATTTATCACGGTAGAGTCTGGAACAGATTAACCGTGATGAACGAGGGTTCACTGTATCGTGTTGGACCCCCTTTTGCCCTCAGAACTGCTCTTATTCTTCATGGCGTAGATTCAACAAGGTGCTTCCAACGTTCCTCAGGGATTTTGCTCCATATTGACATGATATCATCACACAGTTGCTGCAGATTTGTTGGCAGCACATCCATGATGTGAATCTCCCATTCCAGCAAAACCCAAAGGTGTGCTCTACTGGATTGAGATCTGCTGACTGTGGAGGTGATTGGAGTCCAATGAGCTCACTGCCATGTTCAAGAAACCAGTCTGAGATGATCTGATCTTTGTGACATGGCGTATTATCCTGCTGGAAGAAGCCATCAGAAGATGAGTACACTGAGGTTGTAAAGGGATGGACATGGTCAGCAACAACACTCAGGCTGTGGCATTAAATGATGCTCAGTTGGTACTAAGGGGGCCCAAAGTGTGCCAAGAAAATATCCCCCACACCATTACACCACCAGCCTCATGCTTTCATGTTGTAGGCAAATTCTGACCCTGTGAATGTCGCAGTAGAAACTGAGACTCATCAGACCAGGCAATGTTTCTCCAGTCGTCTTCTTTTGCCCAATTTTGGTGAGCTTGTGTGAATTGTAGCCTCACTTCCTTGTTCTTAGCTGACAGGAGTGTCACCCAGTGTGGTCTCCTGCTGTAGCCCACCTGCTTCAAGGTTCAACATGTTGTGCGATCAGAGCTGCTCTTCTGCACACCTCAGTTGTAACGAGTGCTTATTTGAGTTCCTGTCACCATTCTATCGGCTCAAACCAGTCTGGCCATTCTCTGCTGACCTCTGGCTTCAACAAGGCATTTTTGCCAAGAGAACTGCCACTCACTGATATTTTCCCTTTTTCTGCCTATTCTCTGTAAACCCCCGAGATGGTTGTGTGTGAAAATCCCAGTAGATCAGCAGTTTCTGAAATACTCAGACCGGCCTGCCTGGCACCAACAACCATGTCACGTTCAGAGTCACTTCGGTCTCCTTCCTTCCCCATTCTGATACTCGGTTTGAACTTCAGCAGGTCATCTTGACAAAGTCTACAGGCTGCAATGCATGGAGTTGCTGCCGTGTGATTGGCTGATTAGATATTAGAAATGCATGGAGTTGCTGCCGTGTGATTGGCTGATTAGATATTAGAAATGCATGGAGTTGCTGCCGCGTGATTGGCTGATTAGATATTAGAAATGCATGGAGTTGCTGCCGTGTGATTGGCTGATTAGATATTAGAAATGCATTGAGTTGCATCCATTGATTGGCTGATTGGATATTTGCCTAACAAAGTGGCCAGGGAGTGTATTGTTCTGCTTTATCTTGTTACAGACAAATAGTTTTACGATACCAAATCTTTATGGATGATGTCAGATGTTGCGAGTGGTTGTTGCTTTGGGTTCAAGTGGAAGATTCTTCATGGGTCTGAGTGCACTCTTTGTCTTTGCTGCATGATCCTTGTCAGTGATGTGCTGCTTTGCTTTCTCTGTGCCGTCTCCATCTTGGGCAAAGTCATTCCTCCTTCTAGTAGAAGAGTTTGAATGCCAAAGTTGCCTTCTTGAAGTGATGGCTCCTTCTCAGTCTTAGCTTGGCTACCTGGATCTCAGCTCTCAGGTTCACAAAGAGAAGAGTTTGTGTCAAGTTCAGCTCTCCAAGAGACAGGGTGGCTCGTGATATTTTAGGCTTCAGAGGGTCATTTTGCATATTTCCTCATCCTGAGAGAATCCCCAGGGAGTTGAAGGATATCCTGGTACAAGTTGGAGTTCGGTGCAGCGGGATGCCCACATCTCTGTTAAATCTGCTTTTTTAACAGGCCTGCTGTGCCACTAAAGCCTGGCAGAATGGGCAATGCCCACTTTGGTCTACACCACCTAGACAGTGATTTCAGAAGTTAATTATCTAGGCAGTACATTACTTGTGAAGACCTTATATAACATTGACAGGAAAAATGCAAATATTCCTACAATCAAAAGCGGACCGAAAATCTCTCTTGTGTTTCTCGTGGCCTTCCATAGATTGCACAACTGAAGCAGTTTCACTTTGGTCCTTTGCTGCCCAGTTTTTTAATTCTTAGTTGGTCAGCTTCTCGTTGGATCTGCTGGATCTCGCTCCTTTGACCGTGTCTGCCTTTTGGTGTGATCCCATACAGCATTACTTACGTTCAAGTCAGGCCAGTCTAATGCCATTCTTGCTCCAAGTAGGTGTTAGTTGTGTTTGTGGCCCTCGTCATCGTTGTCCTGCTGATAGATGATGTGCTTGCCAATAAATCTATTTTACGAAGGTGCAATGTGATGAATCCTAATTTGTGTTTATTTCTCGGTAGTCGTGACTCCATCAGTTCTTTAACAGAATCCCATACACCATTGCCTGACATGTACCCCCCAGATCATGACCGATCCTCCACAGTGCTTTATAGAAGAACTCTTCTTGACCTGTAGGTGTCTCTGTAAACCAAAAAAAAAAACTTACATTTGGACTAATCATTCTCTAAAGCTTGCCACTGCTGATTGACTCCATACGCTTTGTAGTGGTTGGACGGACGCGAAGATTCAAACCGTCACAAAGTTTATTATGTTGCGCAGAACTCCGACGACACACTCGGCTTTCACTTGGCACGCACACACAGAGACACTGATCAGCAGCTCATCGAATTGATAAAGAATATATTAATCGAAAAGTGGAGAGGACATAATATCACACAAAAACGTGTACGCGATACCTCTGCACAGTCCTTGACGGCAGTAATTATTATTTATATCATTTATTAATTATATAACACTACACAGTAAACCGATTAACATGAACGGTGAAGTCCAGCGCAGGAGATGATGGAGTGTGGCATGAAAACAGGCCTCTGAAGCAAATGTAAAGTTTTGTCCTACCAGGTTCCAGTTGTAGCATGAAGATTTGGTGCGATTGGGAGGGCTGCTCTGTAGACGAATCCACCCGGATAAGCAGGCACAGGATGGCACACACGTCCAGCAGAAACTGTAATCCATGGTAGCTGAAGTTCTAATCCAAAAGAGAGCGTGATGCGTAGAGACAATTGCAGACCGTTGATCGTGTTTTTTTTTTTTTTGGGGCTCCTTTCTAATTAATTAACCAACCCAGCAACCCTTGGAATCTGCCCAATAGTTTAATACTGCCGGGGCTACTGGGAGTTGTGGGTGATTTTAAGTAGCACCGCTACAGCTGTATGGTCTCTCTGCTTGTTGCCGTTCCACCCAATTTCCTTTTCCTAGCTGTAACAACGGCCTACGGTGCCATTTAATGACATCTTCACATGGTTAAAGTGTGCGCTTTGGTGCCAAGTGCCCAGAAAGTGCGTGACGAAGGGAGGTGACATTAAAATGGCTTCTTCGTCACAGGTTTACAGCTTTTTGGCTCCGCCATTGCATTTTTTGTCTTGTTTGTTTTGTTTTTTTTCAGATTTCTTTATGGCGGTTTGACCACCACATCTTGTTAGCTTAGGTGACACCTAACATCCGGTCAGTCATGTCAATGCTCGCTAACTGAAGCCTCGTTGATACACAGTTCTGTTTTTTTCTGTGTTAATTCTCCTCAAAGCACCTTCGTATTTGTGGTTACTCCCCACTACACCCATTGTTTTGCTCAGTTGCCCCCCGGCACAGCTAAATCAGCTCCTCGTTACTGTTGGTGTACAGCCGAGTACAGCCATAGCTGATGTTGTAATGTTCGGAGAACACCAAGTGGTGTCACTTTAGCATGTCAGTGTTTCTCTGTACTTCTTCTTCTAACGTGTTATTGTGTTTTCACAACCAGGCAGTTTAAGTGGATGGCCTGAGGCCTTTCCAAGGTAACGCACATCAACTCAAAGCGTACGAGTATTCGGGTTTGGAAGCCTCTGCTTGCTGGCATGGATGGTAAATCTGGGATTCCCGGCCACAAACTCCAACAAGGCCTGTAGGCGTCTCAAACGGTAAGTGTCTCGAAGTGCGGTCGCTTCTTCACTCTCTCTTTGTCATTTGGTTGACATTCCCATAGACGAGAAGGCCACGCTTGTCAGGTAATGAAGAAAATGCAATGGTCGTCGTGGTCTTGGTTCATACACTTATATACAGTGGTACGTCTGGTCACGACCGTAATTCATTCTGAAACTCTGGACGCGACCCGAAGTAATTTCCCCCATAGGATTGTACATAAATACAATTAATCCATTCCAGACTGTATGAACTGTGTGTAAATATATATTTTTTTTAAAAGTACAGAAATATAGTGATACCTTGAGCTCGTAAGTCAGAATGCTCGTATCTCAAATCAGTTTTCCCCATTGAAATGAATTGAAATGAGATTCATTCGTGCCAGACCCCCAAAAACCACCCCAATTTTTTGTTAAATGTTTTCAACATAAGAAAAATGTATTTATAATGAACAAATATCGTATACAAACAAAAAAAAAGCGAATATATAAAAGAGAATCTGAAGAAATAAACAGATGTTGGTGGAGCCGATTAGCGTATTGTAATGTTTTTGTCTTTCACTTCACTTTTGCGTTCGTCAGGGCATTTCAATAGAAACCTGTCCAAGGAGCTTTGTTCAGTCCTCCCCTTTAGAATGTTTTTGAAATGAGTTAGGCACGCGTCATGAAATAGCGCCGCCGCACCATCAGTTGTAACTTTTTTAGGCCGTTTCTTTTCTTTAAAGTTTGAAACTTTTTCCCACATTGCAAACACTTCCTTTATCTCACGTTAAGAGAGAACCTCCTCCGTGATACCGATCTCCGTATGTTGCTGCGTCTTCCTTTATCTCACGTTAAGAGAGAACCTCCTCCGTGACACCGATCTCCGTATGTTGCTGCGTCTTCCTTTATCTCACGTTAAGAGAGAACCTCCTCCGTGACAACGATCTCCGTATGTTGCTGCGTCTTCCTTTATCTCACGTTAAGAGAGAACCTCCTCCGTGACAACGATCTCTGTATGTTGCTGCGTCTGTAGTTCCATCAACTCCTCCGTCATCAGTTCCTCGCAATGTGCGGCGACAAGCTCTTTGATGGCTCGTATTTCGAAATTTGGCTCGTAACTCAAGGCAAAAAATCGACCTAGTGACGGCTCATATCTCAAAAAACTCGTACGTTGGGGCACTCGTATCTCGAGATACCACTGTAGTTAATTATACCATAGAACGCACAGTTTAATAGTAAACTAAATGTAAAAACATTGCATAACACTGAGAAACTCTTGAACAACAGAGAAAACTAACATTGTAAGAGTCTGCGCTACACCCTTACGAACTGCTCGCTATCAGCACTTGTTTTTATGAGTTTTAAGCACAGGGAAAAAAATTAAATACCACTTCTCTTGTGAAACTTTTCAAACCATCCTCTACTGGCTTTAAATTCCTCACCTTCACCACTCAAAGAAGGATTTTTGTTCAGCAAATTGCCATGAATCTTCCTGGCTTTCTCACATGTGATCGCCTCGCTTACGTTATCCCCTGCAAGGTGCTTCTCATTCCACCACACTAGCCACAGTTTTTCCACCTCTTCCAGCACTTGAGGCCTCTGCCTGGTTAACATTGTAACTCCTTCCATTGTAGTCTGCAAAATCAAATTTGTGTTGGAAATGCTGAAGGCGGAAGCAGGTTAGTGCACTGAACTTCTAGGAGACTGTACAGTGGATGCCCTAACAGAACGGCCTGGAGATTTTCCGTTCAATGTTGGACCCGTCTGTCTAAGTTTAGCCACCCACTGAAGAATTGGGAGGTCACCGTTAGGAGGAATGCTGAAGTGTGTTCAGAAGGCGCGTTGTGTAGTGATGATGGATTAATTGTTGTTGAAGAACACTTCGACAGTGAAAGGACGACCGCACCGGACCAAGGCATGTGGCCGACTGAAAACCACAAGGAATCGCCTATCAAAGGACCCCCATGCCAACCCCAACCCACTCAGCTGCCTCTACCTCACGCAATGTGACCTGGAGACATGTGGCACTTCATTTTGGCTCACCCTGCATAATGAATATCTCCAATACGATAAATAATACAATTGAACAGAGGATGTCGCGGGTAAACGCAGCCTCAACTTTATTGATGATGCTGTACTCCTGAATTGGAAAAAATGATGGAAGATGATGCACCATTGTAAGAGTTCAGCCAGTCATAATCAGTCAAGTTTTGTGTCATTATTTTTGTATTTCGCCTTTAACACTAGAATTACCAGAGCCTACGAGAAAACTCGTAAATCCAGCCCACCTTAAATCCGTTCGCACCTGTCAGTCAGCGTCTTTTGTCCTGTAAATGTGCCGATTAAGACAAGCAGCAAGCAGCCTGCTATTCCATCCCCCCGCCGTCGCAGTTCTCCAGCTCATGACTTGATTATCTGGGAGTGAACTGCTGGAGTTTTAGAGTGGAAATAATAGATTGTTACTTGGAACACACGCATGTCATGTGTGTTACGTTTCTACAGTAATCTGTGTTAAACACATTGTTAAAACAGAAACGTTTTCATATTTTAGTAGTAAATGTTACAAAATGTAGGCATAAACTATAGAACTATAGAATTAAAAAAAAAAATCAAAAACAATAAATACTGAGATGAATAAAGGACCCCCCAACTCAATCAGGTGTCAGTGCCCACCATTTCCATTGTGGTTACTGGCTTCCTTCCACCTGTGATCAATTGTGATGATTTTGATTAGTGAAGCTGTCCCTGGTCCAGTTAATTCCTACCTTGGTAGAGCAACTGACATCCAACACCTGACTATGGGTGGCAGGCCACTTTCAAAAGATCTCAGGGATAGAGTTGTGGACGGACATAAGGCAGGAGATGGAGATAGAAACATCTCAAAGGAACTCGGTAAAGTCCATCATAAAGAAGTGTTTGGTACGACTAGGACCCTCCAAACTGGATGGAAGAGCAAGGAGGAAACTGGTAAGAGAGGCTACTGAGAGGCCAATGGCCACTGTGAAGGAGTTACAGGATTTGATGGCACAGAGTGGTCATTAATGGTGTGCAGGTGACAACAATTTGACAAGCGCTCCACCGTTGTGGCTTGTTCAGGAGGGTCGCACTTCTAACCCTAGGGATTAATAAAGTATCTATCTATCCATCGATCGATCGAAAGGTCACATGAAGGCTCGTCTGAGCTTTCCCAGAATGCACCTTGAAGATTCGGATGCCAAGTGGAAAAACGTCTTCTGGTCAGATGAGAGCAAAGCCAAACTATTGGGCCTCGACACCAAACGGTCCACCAATGCAGCTCGCCATCAGTAAAGCATGGAGGGGGCAGCATCCTGTTGTGGGGGGCCTGGGGCTCTCGTTAGGGTAGAAGGAGAAATGGATGGGACAAAATACTTGAGGAAAACCTGCTACCCTCTGCCAGAAAGGTGAAGATGGGCAGAATGTTCACCTATCAACACGACAACGAGCCGAAGCAACACAGCAAAATGGACCACACAGCGGCTGAAGGAGAAAAAAGTGAATGTCCTGGTGTGGCCAGTCAGAGCCCAGAGCTAAACCACAGTGAAAATCTGTGGAAAGATCTGAAGATAGCAGACCAGCAACGCTCGGCGCCCAATGTGACCGAACTTGAACAGTTCAACTGTAAAGAAGAGTGGGGGACAAATATTACACAGTCTAGGTGTGCAAAGCTGAGAGAGAAGAATCAACAGACTCAAGGCTGGGGGTCAACAAATGACAATGACATGGGGGGGGGCAGTGATACTTTATTAATCTCAGTAGGTCTTGTGTTTGATTTTTTTTATAATTCTTCTGAACTGTAGCTGTGATGTCTTTCACTTGGATATCACAGGGTGGCACTGAGTAAGTAAAGCTGGGATGAAATATCGGTTTGTGTTTTCATTTAAGGCTCTAAATGTCGGTCGATTCTTTTCTATCCCCACAGTAACGACCTTAACAAAGGCAGCTTGTTTGGGTCCTCGTAATGCGTACAAAGCACCAGTGAAGCGTTTCTTCGTCTCGCCGATGTGCCCTGAGGTGGCTCACCTGAGACGCGTGTCTCTCTCGTACTTTATTTCTCCACTGTATGTAACACTGACGACTAATAAATGCTTTTCTGCAGAACCTAAAGTGTTACCGAAAGTTGAAACTCCACGATGCTTGTGGTGTGCAAACTCTCACCTGTGAATCGGAAAACCGAAAAGAAATCAAAGCAGACGAGGACGGTTGCTGGAGAACGGCAGGGACGAGCGGCTCTCCGCCTGCCGAGCTTTCCAGTGGAGACAACCCAGTAAAGTGGTCAGCGACGCGCGTCTCCTTCAAGACAATCACGTTTTCAAACCGACACGCTGCAACTCCGCAGTGACGAGAGGTGTAAGGAGAACTGGTGCCACTGGCGTGCCAGCCATTATCCACACGAGAAGGGAAGAAAGCAAAACACGGAGAAGCGTGAGGAGACTTTGAGGAGCAACAGTCCAAACGTCGCTTTACCGAGTTTCACAATTGGAAAGTTACATTGAATGTTGGCGCCGATTCCACAAAACCGAATGCGAATTGACGCTCGGTGGTTTCACTCGTCACCAGTCGTCACGCATGCCAGCAAGTCGACGGAAGGAGAGCTGGGAATTGAGAGGTCGGCACTCGGGTGTGAGTGGACGTGAAGCGAGAGATTCCTGCCTGGCTGAATCGGATGGCATGGTGAACTGGCACAGCATTTACAATTCCAGGAAACGTTTGTGGTGGTCTGCATGATGTTGGTAGTCCAAACGCAGCGGCACAAACACAACGAGGACACGTCGGAATATCAAATGGAAATGCTGAGGAAAAGTCTTGCCAGTTGTTCTGGAGTGGAGACTGGAGGCTCGTCTGTTTATGGGGGGGGTGGGGTTTGTGGTTGATTACATCACCACACGATTTAGCGATGCCCACTACAGCTGAGATTCGGACCACCACAGTGTGCGCGAGAGCCGACAGCCAATGAGGGCTCAGCAATGCAGGACGGACCTCCCAAGCAGCAGCTCCGCTCATCTGTCTGACGTCTCGGGTTTTAAGGACCACAACAGAATGGAAGAAAGAAAATTGTGGCAGGAGTCGCCAGTGTGAACAGCCAGCACGTTATTGGGGGGGGGTCAGCATGCGGTGGGTTTATGACGCTGTGGAAATGTGACGTCACGAAGTCCCCCAAGTCGTGTCATAACAAGATCCCCTCTGCCTCCTGTAGATCCCGCCGTGTTAACGTGACGTCCGCTTCAGTCCTCCTTGTTAAAAAGTAAACCAGCCGGCTGTGCATTAATGCAGTTGACAGACGGCCGCCTGAAACTGGCAACTTAACGGCGTATTTAATTAGGAAAAAAAAAAAAAAAAGAACTGGTGGAAGGCCTGCACCCACCGCAGAGGCCCCCCTGGCCTGAATGGCGTACTTTTTGGTGCCCAACCACCCACTGCTGAAGGGAAAGTCCACGAAAATGGGACTTGAAAAGCCGTCCACGTGTAGCCGACTCTGAGACAGACAGACAGACAGACAGACGGCCGTTTTTTCTTTGCTCCAAAATGATCGACGATGCGACTTGTTAATGTGGTATGTGGCCGGTGGCGCAAGACAGATTTTTAAGTAAGTAATCGTGTCTGAGGATTGTGGTGGGCCGGGGCCGATTGGGGTGCTTGGCCGATCAGTCAGGTGCCTCGTTTGCGGATCCCACCTGCGCCCAAACACACAGGAAAGATGAAGAGGAAGGACAGACTGGGAGACGCCCGTGTGTGGTGGGATTGGGCAGGGCGGTGGGAGTGGCATCTCCCACAGAAAACAAAGGACTGGCACCAGGAGATGGACGTGTGGCTCGGGTTGGCACAATGCGGCGCCCCAGGGATGCTGAGAGGACTGGCAATGGGGACCCAAGCCAGGTATTTAAGCGGGGGACTGCACCTGTTGGCAGAGGTGGGTAGTAATGAGTTACATTTACTTGAGCAACTTTTTAAAAAAAATTGTACTTCTAAGAGTAGTTTTACTGCACCATACTTTTTACTTTTACTTGAGTACATTTGTGAAGAAGAAACGCTACTCTTACTCTGCTACATTAGGCAACACTCGATTTTTTTACTTTTTTTCCATTTGATAAAGTCTGACAGATAGTTTTCAGTCTGCTGTGTGTAGCGGATGCTGTCAAGTTGCACTCACGTCTTCCATTGCGTCTCCAGCTCTGACGTGAGGTTTTGGATGTTCCCCAAATCAAGGTGCTGCAGCTTTGAGGACAGATGTTGTATTTTTCGTTTGAAAGCATTAACTGAGCTGATCATATTGACCATATTGGTTTTCTCTTTTCCTTGCAGCTGTAAATTAAGCTCATTCAACATGTTGGTCAGATCGGAAAAGAATGCCAAGTCTAGCGGCCATTGATCGTTATTAAGTTGCTTGTATCCTGCATGTTGAATGACGAGGAGAAACTCCTTTATCTCTGGCCAGGGGCCTTGAAATCTCAGCAGGAGTTTCTCGCTAGCCATCTGCCTCAAGGAAGGGCTCTTTTATCATCTCTCCATCTTAGAAGGACTTCTTATGCTTAATGATCAAGTGACTCACCCGGAACGATGCTTCGGTGTGTCTGCCTTTGCTTTTGAATTCAGCCGAGTGAAAAATGACGGCTGTCCGATTAACTGCGATTTTAGTTCTCTCTCCTTTCTCAGATCGCTTTTTGGAAGGAAGTCAGTTTAGTTTTTATGAACAGTTCAAAAGTGCCTTTCCACATTTTCCTTCTTTGGAATAGCAATAATAGATTGACAGATCAGACAAACGCACTTCGATTGTGACATTATGAGAGAAAAAAAATCCTCTTCCAATTCCACATCCAGCCCATAAACAACAATTTTTTTTTTAAATCCTTTCTTTAGTCGATATAAATTGGAAGGCTAACTAGATCACTTAGATACCTGGAGTTTTGCAGTAGCTCGTGAGTTTGATCGTGCGTGCGGGATGACCAGCGTGTTAGAAGAAAAGAGATCTCAGACTGGCCGTCCTGTATGTCAATCAAGTGGCAAACGCTATATGATAGACTGACATTTTAAAAAAAAATTTGAATGCAGCGCGATCTACCTGCACTACCGTTCGGATCCACCGGTCGATCGCGATTGAGGTATTGGGCACCCCATTTGTACAGGAGATCTCGTCACTGTCAGTGGTTTGCACTGTTCATGTCACCTACTGTAGGCATTCGCTTCAAAAGCTCTGTTGTGAAAAACTGAGATTTGGAATTTTGTGTTATTTGTGCTTCTTTATTTTGTAAAGTTGTTATTTATTTGTACTCATTTTTTATTTTATTATTTGGAAATAGCAGAATTTGCACATTATTTTATATTTTTGTCAGTCTTCTTCCAACATTTCTAAAAAATAAATTATTTATTATGATCAAACAGTTACTCAGTACTTGAGTAGTCTTTTCACCAAGTACATTCTTACTCTTACTTCACTCATTTTTTTGGATGACTACTTTTTACTTCTGCTTGAGTAATTTTATTTTGAAGTACCGCTACTCTTACTTGAGTACAATTTTTGGCTACTCTACCCACCTCTGCCTGTTGGAGGGATGCCCCGTTTTGGCTGTGGGATCCGAACAGGACAAGCCTGTGGGTTTGGGGGCATTAGAAGGATACACCAGGGCTTAAGAGATTTTAAAGGACTGCTTCCTGTGGTGTTATGAACCTCATTTTAAAGGATTTATTTATTGGCTATTTATTTGAATTATTTTAACCTCCACAATCACTCTGATTTTTTTTATTTATTAAAGATTTGGTGAACTGCACTTTTGAACACCGCTTTTCGGGTTGAGCTCTTGTCACCACGGCACCTGCCCTTGGCCGTGCGTGTGTGTCCGTGTAAATGTCGTCGTTTGCTCAGCTCCCCTCGGTCTACAACTATCGACGGTTCGGGTTCAAGTGGCTGCCGAACAGAACGGGGGGCGTAGAGCCGAGCCGGACCCTCCCAGCTAACTACATTGCAGTGCATAGTCATGAGGCGCGTGTCATCATCAAAAACTTAAAAACGAAAAGATCGACTGACTTTTAAGTACTCACTTTTCATGTCGATTTAAAATGCAATATAAATGCGTATTTTGTTTTATTTCATTCCGATAGCTGAAGTATCAGAAGTAAATGGAGCAAAGCAATTGTACAGCAAGGCGTCTGCACTTTGAGTCAAGACGACACCTGCCTCAATGACAGCAAGACTGAATACAATCAAATGACCAATCAGCGTCAAGAGGAGGAGCAAGGGCGTGTTGCCAGCTGGGCTAAAAGGCGGTCCAATCACAAGGGCTAAAGACGAGTAGCATCCACTTGCAGAGCCGCTGCACCCTACGTCACCGCAGTCACAGACCCGGAAGTGACGTCACCTTCGTTTCAGGACTGACTTTAGAGAAAAGCCAAGCTAATAAAAGGTGTCATTTTGCTTGGCTTTTCTCCACATTCATAATGGCTAACACGGGACAACACTAGGGTTGCCACCCGTCCTTTAAAATGCTGAATCGTCCCGTATTTGAGAATGAAATTGCGCGTCCCGTTTTGATTCAATACGGGACGGGTTTTGTCCCGTAATTTTTTTGTATTAAAAGTGGTAACCCTACACAACACCCTAGTACTAAGGACTGACTTTGTAAAATTACTTTCGACGGGTGTCGGCAAAGCCCGGAAAGTAACTTCGCGTCAAGGAGCCGTTCAGAAATTAAGCGATAAAAACGAGAAGGGAAAACAGAACATCAAACCAAATAATAGGCATCATTGTGAAGTTTAGAGGGCTTCTGCCATCACGTCGTGTCACACATCAAACTAAACAATACGGATCGTTTCTGTGAAATATTAATATTTACGTTTTGTTTGGGTCTGTGGGAACCATTTAACATGTCGACAAAATTAAAATAATCAAGATCTGTGTTAATTGAAAATAGTTTTTCGTTTACATTCACGGAACGAAGTATACAATATAATTATAATGTTTACACCACGTTAGAGTTTAGTAAAACGTTAATAATAAAAGTGATTACGTTTTTTAAAATTTACTATGCATGTGTGCAATATTGTTTTAAATCAATTTAGAATTAACATTTAAGCCAATCTAACATTTTTAAACATGTATGTGAAGAAAACGGCAATACATATTCTACACTGAATTATGCTATATATTAATTGCCTTATATAGAACTGCTCTAGTTTTTGTTACTTAAGATAAATACAGGATATGCAAAACATTCAAATAGAATAAAAGACAATAATTCAGACTAAAATACAACATATAATACTCCAAAAAAATCTCGAACAAATAACATTAACTGTGATAAAAATGCAAACCCTGAGTACCTGGACAGACAGAGGGGGTAAACTGAAAGAAGGGGCCGAATGTCAGGTCTGTTTAATGGCCACGTGAACGAATGAGTTAAATAAATGAAGCGAGTCCGCTGATGTCATTCATGTCGGGAGGTCAGTCCACAGTCCGGGCGCTTTACAGCTGAAGGCCCTGCTGTCACCCACAGAGTGCAGGTTAGTGACGGGCACAGAATGAGAGGCCTTTAGTGGGCAGGTCAAGGACAGAATTGGATATCCAATCCTGTAAGACACAGGGAGCCGTGAAGGTGACGTCACAGCGGAGGAACGTTGATCGCTGAAAACTGCCCACGGCAGCCCCTCCTCCGATGCTTCACAAACCCTGCGTGCCCCCCCCTTTCCCATGAAATATGACGATCAGTCACCTCAAAAGGCGGCAACCGCTTAATTTAAGAAACTCTTGACTCTGAGGTGACAGTATGGCTATCGCTAAACCTCTTGACATCTCGGTCAGGACCATCAGAAGAAGAAGCCGCGTAACACGTTATTCAGACCGCTTAACAGAGGGGGACACTTTCACAGCGACACCTGAAACGCACTTCTCACCGCTTCGGTTTATCACTTGCCGTCAGATGACAGAAAGCCTCAGCAGTGGACCATCTCTTACTGTAACTTGACGCCGACTGGTCAGTTGATTCCATTCAGTTGAGGTCTAATTAATGTGTGGTTTCGACTCAAAATGCAATCCACTCGGAGTAGCCGATAAATGAAATGCAATGCGCTTGCTTTGCTCTTACGACACATCATATTTGGACATGAAATCAGAACCAATACACTTTTATATGGGCATGAAAAGGTTTGTGCCTTAGTGAAAGCTGACCTGTTGTTGGATTGATAAGTTTTTAATTCTGATACGCTGAAACCGCGCTAAAATGAAAGGCACCACGTGCATGCGTATTGCACTGTAATGTAGTTAGCACGTTATATTGCAGTTAATGTTCAGTGTTTTTCGTATTTATAGGCGCAGACGCCGAGCTGCCATACAAACAACAGCCACTAGAGGACCGACTACTGGCTGCGCAGACGGCCGACTCCACTCATCTTTCACCGTAGGCGATAACCGAGCAAATTAAATCACCTGTGCTCTGCACGAAAGATGCAACGAGTAATCAAAATCTACCGACTGCCATCATGGCGCACGCAGCACTGTAGATAAACATGCCGTGTGTCGCTGACATGTCGGCAGGACAAATACGAGACGTGCGGCAGACAAGAAAAAAAAAAAAGTCAAGAGCGCGACACCCTGAGCAGCGCTGCATGTCCGGGCGTTTACTGCCATCTAGTGGAATAAAATCAAACTACAGGCTCATTCGTTCTGAGCAGCACTGACGACTCTCCATATCTAACCTTGAGAAAGCGGTATGCAGCTGTAATCCTTTTAAACCGTTTTGCAGTTTTATCCTTCTCAACGACTCTGCATTTTCCTACTTTGTGCAGCGGTTGGGGAGCCCACTCGTAAAACTCCAAGCAGTGCTCGGGTGTCAGCCCTCTTAATGGCGGTCCTTTTGACAAGGTGTGACATTCCATTTACAATTCAGATTTTCACAAACGTAACTGCCAGTTCTTTCAACCATGCATTGACTTTGAAACAAATGAGAGCACACGGCACCTTTTACTGTCCTCGTCCATTGTCTCTGTATAATCTGATGCCACAGGACGATTATTACTTCTTGCCGTGTTCCCTCCGCACTCTCTCTTTTATATTGCGTTTGGTATGGGATTTGTAACAGTGTGACAGCCGTTCTAGTTTTGCAGCTCACTGGTCTCTACAAGCTTTGCTCACCTGGAAGTGAGAAGTTTATCTCATTCTTCCTTGTAGATCCTTTCAAATTCCGTTGGATTGGATGGGCAGCGTCTGTGAACTGCCATCTTCAGGTCTCTCCACACATGTTTAGGTCTGGGCTTTGGCTTGGAGCCGCTCAGTGACACTCAGACTTGTCCTGAAGTCTGCAGGCTTGGCTGTAGGCGTAGGGTCATCTTCGTGCACAAATGCGAACCATTGCCCCATTTTGAGGTTGCATGCACTCAGGAGCAGGTTTTCTTCAATGACCCCTCTCTGTATTGGGCTGCATTCATCCTTCCCTTAATTCTGAGACCTGGTCCTGATGCTGCCACCATCAGTAAATTTTATTTACTGTTGGGATGGAATCGGGCAGGTGAGGGGCAATGCCTGGTGCCTCATTTATAAATGCCTGGAGTTGAGCATTTAAATGTGTGCACATTTCTGCATAATTTCCCGTTTATAAATCACGTTCACCTTGTCAATGTGTATCCACAAGTGCGCCTCGAAAGCCTCCATGAAACATCCATATATGAAGTATGCTAATCAAGCTCATACATATGCAATCATGATTCTGCAGAACTTCATTGGCTAACAGAACCAACCCCCACTGCACTGAGACCCCGCCTCCTGCATTAAGACTACCTGAAACATCCATATATGGAGTATGCTAATCAAGCTCATACATATGCAATCATAATTGGCTAACAGCAGCCTACCCCGCCTCCTGCATTTATGATTACGGCAGGAGAACCGGATGTTGCTGCAAGTTGCGTTTTTATGGAGGCCAAAACCTGTCGTGTGTTATGTAGGCGCACCCACCCTGTATGAAAACTGGACGTAGCGCCAGCTGAGTTTGGCTGAGACATTCCTGACCTGAGAAGTGGCAACAGGCAGCCGATAAAAACTGACGAGAAAGCAAAAACGCAGCATTGACCCTCTTTGAAGGGAACTCGGTCTCTTGTGTCACAATCATCACTTCTGAGGTGTCATGTGTTTGTCACGTCAACACACACCCGAAATGACGACTCATCCATATAATAAGTGACATCGCCAAGCCATCATTTCAAGCACAGGTGATGTCACTTCTGACTCAGGTTTTCGGAAACGTTGCGTACGCTCGGGTCACAGTTACCGTTGATATACGCAAGTCTTTAATAAATCCTGACGTTTGTGTGGGGAGTTGCGTTTGCACATTTCGAGCGCACACAAGTGTTATAAAGGAGGCCCCAGATCTCCACCAGCCACAAGTTCAGTTGGTCTCTTCAGCCTCAGCAGCCTTCGCCCTCCTGTTTTCTGACTCCTTTTAAACCGCCATAAGCGTCACCTGTTGGAGTGCAGTTCAGAAGGTCATTCCATCTCAGCGGAGGCCTGCTGAAGCTCTGTTAGGAGTGATCACTGGAGGGGTTCTCCCCGACTCTGACCCTTCTTACCCAGTAAGCCACGTGGACCGGACGGCTACTTCTATACGGCCCCCGTTTACCAATTCTTGAGGCCACTGAGCCCCTGGGAACATGCAAAGCTTTAGTGATGGTTTGATCGCCTTGCCCTTATTGGCACCTTGGCACCATTTCCTCGTGGTGGTCTACAGAGAATTCCTTCCACGTCATCGCTTGGTTTTAGACCCGACCTGAAGTGTGAAATGTGGGACCTTCTCTACATGGCTACTTACTAAGTGATGTCCAGTCTGTCCAGTTTAGCACATTGGGTGGGGGCCTCCAGTCAAGTTCTAGAAACATCTCAAGCAAACAAGAGGCACCTGAGCACAGTGTGGAGTGCCATAGCAAAGGGTCTCCGAGTACGTCGAGGAACGAGAGACTACAGTTTTTGACAAATTTGTACCCCTCTCTGAAGAGCTGTTTTCATGTCGTTATCAGTTATTGAATGTACAGTGGTGGGCAAAAATGGTGATTGTATCCACTTACGATGAAATCTACAACACAATAAAGTGGGCAGCAGGTGAAGGGGGTCTCAAACCTCTCTTAACTCCAGCTTGTGAGCCATTGCAGGGTGACTTTGGACTGTCAATTTAAGACAAGCCCATGACGATGGCCCTCAGTGTCCTCCTTCATTCTCACCACCACCTCCGGCAGGTCCAGGAGACATCCCGTAACCGAGTCTGCCTTCTTAATCAGTTTGTTGATTCAGTGGGCTTCTTCTGAAGGGTTGGGACTGGCCAAGCACACCACATTGACCACCCCAAAGTTGCAGAATGCGTAGGGGATGAAGGCGGCACCTGCATGTTGTTTACGCTAAGGCCGGCGAGTACCAAAGTGACGTGGTGGGCTGGGTGGTCCTCCCTCATAGTCACAGTGTAAGTGAACAGGTGTGTGGGAGTGAAGGTGAGGGGTGGCGCCAGAGATCACAGAGTTCTAGAACACGTAGAGGATGTCAAGACCCCCAATGAAGGCGACACCCCCATGTTGTTCCCACTTGAGTACCAAAGTGATGTGGTGGGCTGGGTGGTCTTCCCTCCTAGTCACAGTGTAAGTGAACAGTTCAGGTTAGGGGTGGCACCAGCCATCAGAGTTCTAGAACATGTGGAGGATGTCACCGCCAACATCAGTCTGTACTCCCATGATGCTCCTGGTTGCTCCGCACAGCTGCCAAGTGCCACACTCTGGGCACCTCCACTGGCCACAGCCTCTGATGCACCACCTGCAGTGTGAGCCTCACATCTGTTCATTTTCTAACGTAACCTGTTGTGTGCCCAGACGCCAAGAAGGTCGTGCCACCATAAATCCTTCTCAGACGTCTCCACTCTCTTGTATTTAGGGTTAATCCTTCTTAATCTTCTAAGAGTTCCCCCAGTTCTCCTCTTCTCTTAGCAGCCCACTAGAAACAGACCACCGTCCACTTCAGGGGGGGTGGAGGACTGAACCCTAACATGGCGGCACTGCAATGTGGGGCTCACAGTAGACAGTCCAGCAGGAGGTGCAGGTCACCACAGCTCCCGCTTTACCTGCTTGGCTTTGGCAAGAAAACACGCGAGGACCCTTTTGGTGTGATCTTCAGCTACGTGTGAATGATGAACAAACAGTGTGTGGCGGGCCGAGTGAGGCACCGATTAGTGAACTGATCTTCTCCTCGCTGGATACGCCATTCAAACCATTCATGGGCCGACGACTTCAAGAAAAACTCACTGGAGTCCAACCAATGAGATGAGACTGGGGGTGTGGCTTAGAGATACTCTGACCAATTAAAAAAATCGGGAGTGGTCTCCCCCTTGATTTAGATATGGGGATGGATATTTGAGGATTAAACCACAAGACAAGGATTCCATTTTTATATGATGTACATTATAGAGCCATCAACAACAAATCAAAATAATAATATAGTGGAACAATTATTATAAAAATAAAAGCTGAATAAAGTTGTTCCAAGATGTTAATATCAATTTAAATATACAAAAATATATTCAATGTTAAACCTTTTTTGTTTTGTTTTTTATGCCATCTTGGGCGTCACCCTGTACCTTTATTCTGGGTGACAGCGCCACCTACTGATTTGCTTAAAGAATACGTAAAGTTTGAGGCACTGATGTTCAGCATCACTTAATATTCAGGCACAGCAAAGTCCCAGTGTGACGTGTGGTCAGATATGTTCAGAGAGGGTGTGGCCACTAGGGGTCAGTGTTGCCCCCTTAAACCCAACAGACAGAAGGTAAAAGCACCAACAAGATACTTGAGTTTTTAAACAGTGCCCCGCAGCCACAGTCAACTGGCAAGTAAAACCGCACCATGCCACTTCTTTCTTTTCTCCTCCTCACCTCCCAGTTAGCCTCGCCCACCATCCACCCGACTGCAGCTCGCTCGCTGGGTGGTTCATATATGGTCTGACCGACTCGGAAGTGCTGGGCTGTTCTTCCGTTCACGTGACTTGCCAGCACTACCGGGTCAGAGGGAGAAATGGAGTTTTTTCTTTAGCCTGGCAGTACCTCTGGATTTCCATCCCCATGACTTCAAAGTGCTGCCGGGCTGTGAGGGAAGCGTCTCCTGGTGGCACCCACAGTACCCAGCAGGGCTGTGAAGCTGAACTCCAAATCCCATGGTGCCCTGCAGGACTCCGCTTTGCTGCAGACAAGTCTCCATCTAGCGTCTTGGGGGAGGCAAGTGTCTAAAAGTAGCCGCCTTCCCCCATCCTTACCTTCTTGGGACGTCCCGGCTGGGTGGAGCCACCAGCTTTCCCTTACAATGTATTCATTTGTATTTGAGTACTCATTGTATTTTATTTATCTTTGTGTAGATACCCCATACATATATATATATATAATGTATATATACACACACACACAGGCATCTGCTCGGGTATCTATTAAAATATCTGATGCAAGCTTGGGGCGGCATGGTGGCACAGTGGGTAGCGGTGCTGCTTTGCAGTATGGAGACTGGGGTTCGCTTCCCAGGTCCTCCGTGTGTGGGGTTTGCATGTTCTCCCCGTGTCTGCGTGGGTTTCCTCCCACAGTCCACAGACATGCAGGTTAGGTGGATTGGCGATCCTAAATTGTCCCTCGTCTGTGCCCCGAGGTGGGCTGGCGCCCTGCCCAGGATTTGTTCCTGCCTTGCACCCTGTGTTGGCTGGGATTGGCTCCAGCAGACCCCCGTAGTTAGGATATAGCGGGTTTGATAACAGATGGATGGATGAAGCAAGCCTTAAAAAACGTCTGCAAACTACTCGCTGGCGTAGCTGCTGTTGTTTCTAGCTGAAGAATTAGGCCAGCGAGGTACAATCAGCCCAGCAACATACAACTGACCTTCACGCCAAGACTTCACTTACTGTGGAGCGGCCCAGGCTGAGGCCAATGGAGATACGGTGGTGACCTCGCACGAGCCGTCCACACCAAACCTCCCAACAATATGGCAGAGCCGAAGCCCTTCTCTAATGGCCCCTACTGTTGTGCAGCTCTGACCCGCAGCTACTGGAAGTTCTCCCTACCAAAGGAGATTTGACCTGCTATCAGATCCAGGGGTCCTCTCACGCTGTGAGTGTTTGATGGTGGTGTTCAATAACGACACGAACGATGACGTGTGGTATTAGCCTAAGCAGCCCGTGTTTGTCTAGCTGTGTGACTTACCGTAGACGCTAAGATCACATCACATTTCAGGACCAATGAATCCAGATGGCCACCTCATTCCTTTTCCTCGCCACTTCCTCTGTGCCCTACCTTGGCACCTGGGGCTTCTCCCTTTCCCAACAGTGGCTGCTTGGTGGCGTGACGACAATAAACCTGAACTTGAAAACTCAAAGAGTGCCTGAAGAGAAACAAGTGATGGAGGGGCAGCCAGAACTGGGATTGGCCCTGAAGGAGCCACTCAGGTGTGAAGTTCTTGATTAGGGTCCACGTTCTCAGACTGGTCCTCTTTAAGACGATGGGTCTTCCTGGTGGGCCTGCGCCGATGTTGTTAAGTTTTTTGATGTCCGTCTCAATTTATTTATAGGCCACCTCATCAGTAATGGAGTAGACGAAGTGCTTTACATGAAATGTACGTCAGCTCTTTGTAAGTTAAATCTTTCACATTCAAACTTGTGTGCTTATTGAAGGCTCCTTCTTCTTTCAGCTGCTCCCGTTAGGGGTCGCCACAGCAGATCATCTTCTTCCATATCCTCCTGTCCTCGTCATTTTGCTCTGTCACACCACATCCATAAACCTTCTCTTTTCCTCTTGCCTGGCAGCTCTATCCTTGGCACCCTTCTCCTAATATACCCCTCATCTCTCCTCTTCACATGTCCAAACCAACACAATCTCACCTCTCTGACTTTGTCTCCCACCTGAGCTGACCCTCTAATGTCCTCATTTCTAATCCTGTCCATCCTCATCACACCCAATGCCAATCTTAGCATCTTTAACTCTGCCACCTCCAGCTCTGTCTCCTGTGCCACCGTCTCCAGCCCATATAACATAGCTGGTCTCACTACCGTCCTGTAGATCTTCCCGTTCACTCTTGCTGATACCCGTCTGTCACCAATCACTCCTTCACTTCTCTTCCACAATTCCCGTTATTCTGTACTGTTGATCCCAAGTATTTTAACTCCTCCACCTTTGCCAACTCTACTCCCTCATCCTCATCCTCACTCACCACTGACCTCCCTCTCATTCACACCCATGTATTCTGTCGTGGTGGTCCTACTGACCTTCATTCCTCTCCCCTCCAGAGCAGTGGTTTCCAAACTCGATCCCGGGGACCCCCCTGTGGCTGCAGGTTTTTGTTCCCACCACCTTCTGTTGTTCATTGGACTCTTAGCCTAACTAAGTGAGTCGTTCCTTCCCAGTTTCTGTGTTTTGGAGTCAATATAGAAATTACAAACTAAGTTTGGTAGATTTTTATTAAAACGTAATAAGCAGTTGGAATATGACTTTTTTTTTTGTGTTTTAGTCGTTAACAGTATTTTCAACTAATTTTCATTCTGCTTTTCCAGGCGTTCTGGTTATTTAATCGATTACCGTATATACTCGCATATAAGTCAGGTCTTGGAAACCTGAAAAATCAATCATAAAATCAGACCCGACTTATACGCCTGTTCAAAAATACGACACATTTTTATTTTACATATCTATCTATTATTAATCTCGCACCAGTTTCTCAGACACATTGAATTTTGGCGCAGCAGCGCAGTTACCAATTTCTTTCGCCACTTCGACGACATTTAATTTAAAACCAGCTTCATATTTTCTTCTGGTCGGACGCTCCATCGTAGATGAGGGATGTTCTTATGATAAAGGCGCACGAGGGTGTGAGATACAAAAAAACACAAATCAGTGCAAACGTCGCTTCGGAAAAGTTCGGGTCTTACCGTGTGGCCACGTAGGCACAATACATACCGTGTATCCCCAAAAATAAGATCGGATCTTATATTCATTTTTGCTCCAAAAGATGCACTAGGGCTTATTATCAGGGGATCTCTTATATTTATTCATGTACTACAATATACAGTGGTGTGAAAAACTATTTGCCCCCTTCCTGATTTCTTATTCTTTTGCATGTTTGTCACACAAAATGTTTCTGATCATCAAACACATTTAACCATTAGTCAAATATAACACAAGTAAACACAAAATGCAGTTTTTAAATGATGGTTTTTATTATTTAGCGAGAAAAAAAAATCCAAACCTACATGGCCCTGTGTGAAAAAGTAATTGCCCCTTGTTAAAAATAACCTAACTGTGGTGTATCACACCTGAGTTCAATTTCCGTAGCCCCCCCAGGCCTGATTACTGCCACACCTGTTTCAATCAAGAAATCACTTAAATAGGAGCTGCCTGACACAGAGAAGTAGACCAAAAGCACCTCAAAAGCTAGACATCATGCCAAGATCCAAAGAAATTCAGGAACAAATGAGAACAGAAGTCATTGAGATCTATCAGTCTGGTAAAGGTTATAAAGCCATTTCTAAAGCTTTGGGACTCCAGTGAACCACAGTGAGAGCCATTATCCACAAATGGCAAAAACATGGAACAGTGGTGAACCTTCCCAGGAGTGGCCGGCCGACCAAAATTACCCCAAGAGCGCAGAGACGACTCATCCGAGAGGTCACAAAAGACCCCAGGACAACGTCTAAAGAGCTGCAGGCCTCACTTGCCTCAATTAAGGTCAGTGTTCACGACTCCACCATAAGAAAGAGACTGGGCAAAAACGGCCTGCATGGCAGATTTCCAAGACGCAAACCACTGTTAAGCAAAAGAACATTAGGGCTCGTCTCAATTTTGCTAAGAAACATCTCAATGATTGCCAAGACTTTTGGGAAAATACCTTGTGGACTGATGAGACAAAAGTTGAACTTTTGGAAGGCAAATGTCCGTTACATCTGGCGTAAAAGGAACACAGCATTTCAGAAAAAGAACATCATACCAACAGTAAAATATGGTGGTGGTAGTGTGATGGTCTGGGGTTGTTTTGCTGCTTCAGGACCTGGAAGGCTTGCTGTGATAGATGGAACCATGAATTCTACTGTCTACCAAAAATCCTGAAGGAGAATGTCCGCCATCTGTTCGTCAACTCAAGCTGAAGCGATCTTGGGTGCTGCAACAGGACAATGACCCAAAACACACCAGCAAATCCACCTCTGAATGGCTGAAGAAAACCAAATGAAGACTTTGGAGTGGCCTAGTCAAAGTCCTGACCTGAATCCAATTGAGATGCTATGGCATGACCTTAAAAAGGCGCTTCATGCTAGAAAACCCTCAAATAAAGCTGAATTACAACAATTCTGCAAAGATGAGTGGGCCAAAATTCCTCCAGAGCGCAGTAAAAGACTCATTGCAAGTTACCGCAAACGCTTGATTGCAGTTATTGCTGCTAAGGGTGGCCCAACCAGTTATTAGGTTCAGGGGGCAATTACTTTTTCACACAGGGCCATGTACGTTTGGATTTTTTTTCTCGCTAAATAATAAAAACCATCATTTAAAACTGCATTTTGTGTTTACTTGTGTTATATTTGACTAATGGTTAAATGTGTTTGATGATCAGAAACATTTTGTGTGACAAACATGCAAAAGAATAAGAAATCAGGAAGGGGGCAAATAGTTTTTCACACCACTGTACATTTATCCAAATGCAGTCATGTCATCTTCTTCTGGCATATCGTCATAACTCAAACCCTGAATTTCTTGCTACTCCAGCCGTATTGCAGATCGGTGAGCGCACTTCGATGTTTGATGAATGGTTCGATGTGGCGAAGCGAAATGCCGACGTACAAATGTATTTGTGGTGCTTTGATATTCAAGTGTCGCATATTCCCGATCGTAATGACACGATATATTTTAAAAGTCTCAGAATGTACGGCAGCGTATTTGAGCCACAGAGGAAAAAAAATAATGAAAATGTCTATTTTATGATTAAAGTGGAAATATCAGCTTTAAACTCAACTTAATTTAACCTCATAGTTTACTTTATCATTAAGGCAGACCGTCGTAAACGGCATCTTAAAACGGACCCAGTTGTTAATCGCTACGCGCTTCTGGGGCCTCCTCCTGACCTGACAGCAGCGATAGGCAGCATCGCCACACAGGACTCATTACATTTCTGATATTCCAGCTCTCTGCACATTTAGAATGCTTAGATTTATACTTGATATCACTTTCATGATGAAATGCATTAAAATATGTATGTTAAATTTTACAGATAAGTCGTTAACTTCGTTTAAATAATGAATACTGCTGTGGGGGGCGGCGCGGTGGCAAAGCATTAGCGCTGCTGTCTCGTGGCGAGTCCCGTCCCTTGTGATCCCTGCCTGGAGTTTGCATGTTTTTCCTGGTGGGTTTCCACAGTGGGCTCAGTTTTCCATCCAAAGACATGAAGGTTTGGAGATTTGGTGAAGCTACAATGACGCCAGTGTGTGTGTGTGTGTGTGTTCACCTTGCCATGAGCTGATGCCCCATCCAGGGATTTTGTTTCTGTCTTGCACCGATGCTGCTGGAATGGGCACATCTCCTAACTGATGGATGTAATCATCAAACATCCTCTTCAGAAGGTGTCCTCAGAATTTAATGGATGTTTCGGGCACACGCGTCGCATCACGTGAAGTATAAACCTCGCCTTAGGCCAGTGGTGTGGAACTCCCGGGCCTGCAGGTTTTCATTCTGACCCTTTTTCCTAATCAGTGCCCAGTTTTCACTGCTAAGTAACTCCTTCTCCCTTCATTTTATTAGCCCTGTTTTTAAAGATTCAGCCCTGAATTCATTCTTTTCTTCATGAAACGAAAGCCAAACAGAAATGAGACGCAAAACAAGCTAACAGTTGACCAGCTGAATGGGGGCTTCAAATGCCATCCAATTTCACTCCAACCAAATTCTTAATGAGAAGCCGATTCTTGCTGTTAATTAACCTCATTACAGTGGACTTACAAACTCAATTCGTTCACGAGGGCTGCTTGTAACTCAAGACTATTTTTCCCATAAGAAATAATGGAAATACCCATAATGCACTTCGAACCTCCCACAGCAACACTTACTTAACCTTTTCATAATAAAAAAGGGTTGTATAATGCGCAAAATTTACCAAACACCAATAATTTTTCTAATGTACTAACCAAAAAGTTATAAAAAGTGCCTAGCCTACCAGAAACAACAATTTCACACTGTACTCACCATTTAATTTGACATCTTTGGGCTGCAGGAAGGGAGGAGGAGGAGAATGAAACAGAAGGTGGTTATTGTTTAGAAGGAGCCTCCTTATGCAAATCTTTTCTTTGTAAAATTGTCGAGATGGTGGATTTCGACATGCTGTACATATTAGCGAGATCGGTCACACGAACAGCACTCTCATATTTCCGCACAATTTCCATATTCATTTCGACTGTGATCGCTGTTTGTCAAGTTAATAATGACAGTAGTCGAGCACTCAGTTCAAAGCTGGTCGTGTTGTGAACTGCTGTAATAATACACTCAAAGCAAGCGGTGCTGACTCAGCCTGATGACATCATCATGTGCCGCGCCAGCCCGCTAGCTAACATCCCTTGACAATCGCTTTCTTTACCTTCGTTACCTTCTCTTCCTTCCTTAGCAATTATGCTAAGTCTTGCTTGCCATGGTCTTAGTGAATTACAGTATATATATAGATAAATCACTGCACTGACCGAAATTACGTCCACAGACACATGTATCTGGGCTCCGACTGACGCTTCCGAACGCTCTCGGCTGTTTGTTTACAAGCGGATACACGTGACCGCATTCGGGTCGTAATGCAACATGTTGGGCGTAAATCAAAACAACAATTTTGTTCGTAAATCAAGTTGTTCGCTTGTCAGGCCGGTCGTATGTCAAGGGTCGACTGTATTTAATTCCATGGCCTGTTGCTGCTCTCATTCTGCCACAGCAGACATTTCCAAAACTGTTAATTTTCTATTTTTTCGAAGAGCAAAGTCAAAATGTTTCGATGACCTGAGAGATTAGATTAACCTTACTGGGACCTCCACCTTGCTTTATTTTCAGATATTGTGTGATGGACACAAGGTGAGCTGGTCATGTGGCGGCTTGTTTTTGGTCTCATTATTGTTTGGCTGCTAATTAAAGAAAAACAGACAACTAAGGGGCCCGAGTCAAGTTAATTAAAATGAAGGCAAATGAAGTTAATTAAGAGCAAAAACAGGTCACTAATGAAGAAGATGGTTAGAATGAAAACCGGAGGGCCGGAGTTTGACGCCCCTGCCTTAGGCGCCTTACTTTTCAGCTGACGGTCTTGACTGGGGCTTATTTTCGGGGAAACACGGTAGAAGAAGAAAAAAAAAAAAAGGCCGTGTGCTCCGTGATTCCTCTCTCAGCTGGGCGTTAGCATATCGTAATCTCTTGAACCAATAGCGTGAGTTTTTCACATTCGACTTATACGGCCGACATTATAAAATACCAGAAATTCTACAGTGAAATCAAGCCCCAACTTATACTTGAGGGAACTTCTACACGAGTACATACGGTATTTACTGATCAGCGAGTCTGACACTTGAAGTCCCTGCTGCTTTCATCATCCATGTTGTCTGCTATGCTGGTTGTTAATGGTCACTACGAGGGTTAAATGAAAAGAGCGAACTTCACAGGAAAAGGGGAAAACAACAACAGAGAGTTACGCATTTATAGCTTTAGAAAAAAAAAAGAAACAGAAATATTTCTAAATGTCTTATAAATGGGAAAACCTTACTGTTGTGTCTTTCTGAATGCAGACTAAGAGAAGAGTAAAGACGACCAGCTAATTAAATGAGATCAGTTGTTCTCGATTATTATCACCGATTGTCAAAAACCTGCAGCCACTGGGTGGGGGTCCCCAGGATCGAGTTTGGGAAGCAGACCTCCACCTCTCAGGGGTCTCCCAACTCTCCTTACAGATCACCATGTCGTGCCTAATGAAGGCTCACCCCGGCATTTATAAAGGGCGGTCTGGAAGAACCTCCACCATTTCGGATTAACTTATAACATTTTTTTTTATTATTTTTTGCAGCTTCTCAAGCTTGTCATAGTGCTGTATTGTACAATAAGGTTGAACAATTTACAAAACCAAAATAGTATTTACAAAAATCTCTTCTTGTGTGCAAACAGAATTGCTCCGATACATCAGCGACGTCCCCCCTCTTCTAAAATATTTCAAAGGCATGCATAGAAATCAACTTTGGTTTGTTAATAAAACTAGAGTGGGCTTGATATGAACATCTATATACAGTCGGCGCCACTTGCGTTACCCCACCGATCCAGAACCGACTGCCGCCCGCTGCACTCGCGCAGATCTCAGTAAGCTCCTCTGGCGGCGCGAGGTCCTGGATGTGTTACTGAATACGCCGAAGTCCCGAATTGCACAGTGCTTGTTTTTGCAATTAAAAAAAAATATGATAATAATCAAAAGTAAAATTCCAAACGTGTTGGCGTCGTTTTCAGTTTAAATACCTTTGGCAGTAGTCCTCAAAAAAAAAAAGAAACAACAACAAAAAATATCTGGCAGTGCTTTGGCAACTTCCACAGAAAATCCGTTCTTTGTTCTCGGGAGTCGCCGTGCGTTCAAATAAGAAACAACACGTGCGAGCAGAAGTCGGCGCTGAAGGATTGAAATCCCACTCAATCTCAGGGGGGGAAAAAAAAAACAAACAGAAAAAGTCCGTTCCGTGGCTGAACGCACCGCACCGCACGTGCGCAAATTCACTCCATTTTGTTTTTCTTTTCAACAGCACTAGCGATAAAGTCGGTAAATGTGAGTGAGTACACAATGGATTATTCGCCGGTATACCTACGTTAACAAAACGGGAAAAAAAAAAAAAATCTGCACGTTGACTAATAGACTTACTGAGATCTGAAAAATCAGATATGCGAAGGTTAGTAAAAAATAAAAAATATATATATATATCTATATAAAATCAAATAAAAGCACACTGATGTTACCAAGCATGAAAGCAAATCAAAGAAAAACAAAACAAAAGCCAAAATGAGGAAACGGCAAACGAGAAGCCGGCGAGTCGGCGATGTGCTCCTCCGCTCACACCACGTCCTTGGCTGGCGATGGCAGGGGTTTGCTGTTCCCGTTCTGCGCCCTGTAGCTGATGAAGCTGGGCGTGTGTATCGTCCGGATGGTCTTTCCACCTTGACTCAGAGAGGTGGGGGAGATGGGGGAAGGCGAGGAAGAGGAGGAGGAGGAAGAAGAACTAGGAGAAGAAGGGCTTGGCCGGCCATTGGGTGTCTGTGCCGAGAATGAGAGGCTCTGGCCTTTCCCGGAGAGGGTGGGACTCTGAAGCTTCAGAGAGCCATTAGACAAAGAGGGGATGTGCTTGGAAGGAGCCGAGGGACAGGAGGAAGAGCGGCTGGCCTGAGGGTTTAGCAGGTTAGGTGAAGGGATGGAGGACCTGGGAGAAGAATTAGTAGGGTTAGCGCCATCTGAGCTAAAAGCCGGCACAGAGCTGGTTTTCCCAGAGCTGGGAGAAAAGGCAGGAATCTTAGAAGCAGGTAAAGCAGGGGAAGCCGATTTAGAATCCCCACCAGCTTTCTTAGCACTTCCATTAGCCTGCAACAAAGATGGCAGGAGATAGGATATGTCCAAAAAAAAAAAAAAGGGAGAAGAAACAAAAAAACACATATTAAAACACACCGGGCCTCTGCAAAGACATTAAACTAACACGACAACTGTGGTCCACTTCTACCGAGTTCTTCTGCTAACGGTCTCAAATACCGAAACCACAAGTTTTAGGAATAGGAACCCAGAACAGAGACAGAGACAGAGAGAGAGAGGAAGCTTCATTCAGGGGGGTAATCGGGGTTGGCTCTGATGCCCCCTTGTGTTAGTGTGATTGTCATGCGTCGCAGGGGGTTGGCGGCTCAGTCGATCCTCGGATCAATAAAGTGATTAGTAAAGGGAGTTTGTGCCCGGGCGTTAAGGAGTCAAGGTGTTGGCTCAGCGTAAGCAGGCGCTCTAGAAGGTTGGCACATGACGCGAGAGCAAAGAGGAAGTGAAACGTGAAGGCATGCAGAAGCAGAACGTGGGGAAAATGTGCCATCTGGGATAACAGAAAAGGAGAAAAAAAATTTTAAAAACTGTCAAGAGATCCAAGTAGGTCTATTATTATTATTATTATTTATTTTTTTGTGGTTTTTCGGTGTCACCCCTTCCTTCAGACCGTCACACACACACACACGCACACAGAGTTGCTCGGTAGTTAGACTCAAAATATTCCAGGGTAGAAACTGTCCGTTCATAAGTTTGTCCTCCTTTTTTTTTTTTTTTGTCCCTAAAGTAAAACTACCTGTCGGAACTGCCTCTGGGGGTCCTGAAGCTTTTGCTGTTTCCCCGATTTGTCCGACACTCCTTGCTGTGATCGACTCTTTGAAGAGACGGGGACTGGCATCCGGCTGCTCGGTGAAATGACACTGGTGGCCTGCATGGACACAACACAGGAAAACAACAAAAAAAAAAAAAAAATCAGAATTAGGAACGGTGGACGGCAAACAGCTAACCCCCCTTGTGCAACGGTAACGTCGGTCATCTCCCAAGTCCTGTACGGTACTCCTTCAGTTCCACCGCAGTGGCAGCAAGAACATACAGAAAGGAACCATCACCTTAGAGAAGAAACCAAAAATGCAGCAAAAAAAAAAAATTAAATCCCTTCAGCACAAACCCATGTTAGATTTAATTTTGTTTTAGTCACAAATCAAATGCCATGTCACAATCACGACAAGCACAACTATTGATTCACATGAAGCGGGTTAAAGGGGAAAAAAAACTCCAAGCCTAGGCCAAAATTCTGGAATGTAAGCGGTTAGAAATACCCAAAAAGACACCAAGCCACCTGCACAAGCGAGAAGAGCTTAAGAGAGACCTGTTCGCTGTTGCTGGTGGTGGTGGTGGTGGTGTTTGCAGCGGATCTCAGCTGCACTTGTTGCTTGGACTTCTTAGTGTGCGTCTTGTAAAGGAACGCCGCGGGGGTCTCCGACAGGGCTGAATGGAAATCGTCCGACTCTTCCGTCGTCTTCTCCACATACTCGGGCGTGGCCACAAAATACGTTTTACATTCTTCCTCCATCCCATGTTCTTCCCTGGCTTTAGGGCTCATTTCACTGATCGTCGTCTCCAGTTGCTTAATCGTTTGCTCCAGACTGTCCAAGGTTTTGTACGCATTCTTCCGAATTTCATTTGTTCGGCACTGGGAATCGACGGACGTGAGTTGGGCGCTCGTTTCGGAGACGTCGTCTTCGTCTTTGGTTTTGGACCGGCTAATTTCAAATCTCTTGGCTTCCTTGTGCTGTTTGACTGTCCCGTCCAGCTCCTCCTCATCTTCGTAGACCACCACCTGCAAGGTCTTTTTGCCCGTCTTCATTCCCGTGCGGATTGCCTGAGTAATAGCGGCCAATTGCTTTTTTGGGGATTTAAATTTAAATTTTTTCTTGGCGTCATGCTTGTTGGCTTCCGAAGCATCGAACTTGGATTCCGCAGCAAGGACTTCCCCGTATATCGGTAAATTGCTGGTATAGTATTGGCCCGTTTCGCTGAGGGTGAGGCTATCGTTAGATTTCCATACAGGGCTCACGCTTCCTTTGGGATCCCTCGGTGTTGCAGTCTTGGCAGCAGGATCGGTCTCCTCAGGTTCTTCATCGATCCTCTCTTCGGCCATTAACCTTTCCAGCTCCTCTTCGCACTCAAATATCGTCGAGAGCCTCTTGTATGCCGATTTGATATCCATCGGTTCATCAAATATAATGATGACTGGTTTCTTGTCGAGACTGACCACTGGCTGTTCATTGCCCAGGTGGTCTTGACTGTAATTCTGACTGGTCACCTCTCTGTTGGAGTCAACGTTCACGGTCTGAACCTCTTCCCCCTGATTACTTACTATCTCCTGGACTTCTCCACAAGACAAAGCCTGCACTTGTGTATTGGTGATCATGAAGGCAATGTTATCAGAAGGGCTTGGGATTTCTTCAGTAGGAGAGCTGGAACTGGAATTCACTTCTTCGGCGTATTTCACCCGAATCTTGGGTGCCTTTGTCCGTAGCACAACTTGACTTTTTGTAGTTTCGACCCATTCTTCATGTGCTTTTGCACGATCGGGACCTTCTTCAGACATGCTAGCGGAATTCTGCAAATTAGTCGACGAAAGTCGTTCTTCCTGAGACACCGCTTCGGAAGTCCCTACTGTCGTCAAGCTAGGACTGCAAGAAACAATTTGTATCACGGTTTCTGTTACTTTGTTACGGATCTCACTGTGCGCTTCGTCTTCGCTTTCTGCATGCACCACATTGTGACTGGTCCTATCAGAAAAATGCTGGGCTGGAGGAGACTTATTGGGGTTGCTGACCTGTCTTTCCACATATGCGCACTCGGAAGGCTCGACCGACTTTTTTGCAACAAATTTCTCGGCCGTTTGTGAGGTTTCATAATCTGTCACTTGGGAGATTTGCGAAGCCGTGGCCGAGACTTGTGGGAAAAATTCTTGTTGCTTCTTTTGCTCTTCTGCGTACTGCGCAGCATAATCGGGGGAGAGCTGGGCAGTAACGTAATAAATCACCTGTGGAAGAAAAGAAGTGGAATATTAAATAAAATCCCTCTTAAATATATTCAACGTTCAAAGAAAACTATACATAGAAAAGATGTCTCGATGCATGCTCGATAATCAAGGTAAGGACATTCTAGGAAGTTGATTCTGTTCATCTGGACATAGTTTTTTTTCCGATACGTTACATCACTCATCCAAGTGACTTCCTCAGTCTCAGATGACTGCAGGTTTCTCCAACCTTATAAACAGTACCTTGGCCTAATGACCGAACTAGCACCACTGACTAACAATGGGCCGTGTGATCAATGACATTGCAAATTGTCCATTGATCAATGGCCGTGACTGCTACTCACAGAGAGTTGGGGAATGGCTGTAATCACCGCATTGCAAGATGGTGAAAGATGTACCCTTAGGTCCCCTCCTCACTTATATGGAAGAAGTGGAAAAGAGGGCGCTATTATCCTATCCTGGAACACCACCGAGCCATTGGTTCAGGTATGTGGACGACACCTGGGAGAAAATCAAATCTCAGGAGGTACCAGAATCCACTGACCACATCAACTCAGTGGACAAACACATCCAGTTCACCAGGGAGGACATGAAACGTCACAGGCTAGCTTTCTTAGATTGTGAAATTTCCATCAGCAATGGGGGACATTAGAAAGTTGCCGTGTGCCGTAAACCAACAAATACGGATCAGTATTTAAGTTTGACTCTCACCATCTGTTAAGAGCACAAAATAGGTGTCATCAGGACTCTACAACACAGAGCAAACACCATAGCCATAGAGACAGCGGCCAGGGAAGCAGAAGAGCATCTTATCAAAAAGGCCCTGAGTACATGTGGTTATCCCAGCTGGACTTTTGTCAAAGCAGGGAAGACACCTAAAGATTACTCTAAGCAATTCAGGACAGAGGAAGGACAACCACTGCCTAAGCGAAAACCTCTGGTGATCCCTTATGTGTCAGGAGTATGAGACTCATTTTTTGAAAACACCAGGTCTCAGTGGCTTTCAAACCCCAAAACACGACACGGCAAAAATCGGTCCACCCCAAGGACCGGGTGCCCCGGCACAGATGATAGAGTAATAAAGTTTATGCAGTTAAGTGCCAAGAGGATTGCCATGAATTATACATCGTGGACACCAAACAACCACTGGTGAAGCGGATGGCACAACACGGAAGAGCTACCTCGTCAGGCCAGGACTCCACAGTCTATTTACACCTACGTGAAAGTGATGAAGATGTGCACATCCTGAGGCCATTTATGTGAAAAAGGAACAACCATCTCTGAATCGAGGAGGGGACCTAAGGGTACATCTTTCACCATCTTACAATACGGTGATTGCAGCCATTCCCCAACTCTCTGTGAGTGGCACTCATGGCCATCGATCAATGGACAATTTGCAATGTCATTGATCACACGGCCCATTGTTAGTCAGTGGTGCTAGTTCGGTCATTAGGCCAAGGTACTGTTTATAAGGTTGGAGAAACCTGCAGTCATCTGAGACTGAGGAAGTCACTTGGATGAGTGATGAAACGTATCTCCCTACGTCCAGATGAACTGAATCAACTTTCTAGAATATACATAGAAAATGTAACCCTCTGTCAACAGTGGTTCCTGAATTTTGCCTCCTTTTCCAGAGTCTAGTGTTGGATCGATAATAAAACTACGACTTTGGTATCGATACCAACCTCAGTATGGGTATCTCAGTACCCCATTACCTCAGAGCACCTCAATAATGTAACACAGACGTCAATAATGAGATAATAATATATACCTCAATAATGTAGTACTAGGTTGTTGTACCGTGTTAGCCATTACGAATGTAGAGAAAAGCCAAGCAAAATGACACCTTTTATTGGCTAACTAAAAAGATTACAATATGCAAGCTTTCGAGGCAACTCAGGGCCCTTCTTCAGGTAAGATGTAATACAGAAACTGGAGTTTCCTGTGTTTATATCCACACACTAGGACAAGAAACAACAATGGTAAATTTTTAAATGAAAACTCTTAAATGTAAAAAATTAATAGGTTCATTCAGGCTAAGATTAATTTAACAGGAGATAGAAGAACAATGTATGGTCAAGATCTTTAGATAAGATAACTGTCCAACAAAGTCCTTTGAAGTTTGTGATGAGTTTTTCAAAACAATGTGGGTCTGTAGTCAGGTTGTCTGTGTCAGTCTGAGAGATGCAAACAGTCTTCATATCTGGCTATAAAACTCTTGTCTCTGTTCAAGCCATGTTGTAATGTATTAAATTTTAACATGAGCTTAACTTCCCATTCTTTTCTCTCTTGCTGCGTTTTGAAGTTGCCCATAAGCACTGTGACTTTAAAGTCCCTCTCACAGTGTCCATGGCTGTTGAAGTGGGCCGCTACAGGAACATCTGTGTTGCCATGTTTAATGTGGAATCTGTGTAAATTCATTCTCTGGCGGAGTGTTTGTCCAGTTTCTCCCACATAGAGTGTAGTGTCAGGACATTTCATGCAGAGAATTAGGTAGACAACATGTTGAATGAACCTATTAATTTTTTACATTTAAGAGTTTTCATTTAAAAATTTACCATTGTTGTTTCTTGTCCTAGTGTGTGGATATAAACACAGGAAACTCCAGTTTCTGTATCATATCTGGCCTGAAGAAGGGGCCTGAGTTGCCTCGAAAGCTTGCATATTGTAATCTTTTTAGTTAGCCAATAAAAGGTGTCATTTTGCTTGGCTTTTCTCTACCTCAATAATGTAATGAGATAACATAGACGTCAAGAATGAGGTAATAATATATATCTCTATAATGTAATAATTAGGGCTGGGCAAGTTAACTTGTTATTATCGCGTCAAAGCATTAATTAACGTCGACAATTATTTTATTGCGTGTTAACACAGTTTTTGTTATTATTATTATTTTGAAAGCCTCAGTCTCGCTATCGATAGAGATCAGTGATCTTCTTGTTACAGAGCTTTTCAATAAGCTTTTGCTAGAAGGAAAGTTAGCTTTGTTGATTTGACCTCGATTCCCTGCGTGTGCGCGAGCAGCGAAGAGCGAAGACACCACAGTGGATGACTTTTTCTGTATTATCGCTGAATCGGACTCTGACTTGTTGGACTCTGCTTTTGATGCAGGTGACCTGGAGCTGGAGATCGAAAACTAAAGTGAGGTACTGGCATCAGCTGATCATGGAGCTGAATATATTCGTGTAGCTGATGGCAACGTTCACCTAGGAGGGCAGACACTTACGACGATAGGAGGTTACAAACCATATTGCGTCTCACTGCAACTGCCACCCCCACAGAACTGTGTCATAGACCGCCAGTCCACCGTGCATACCTGCTGGCCGTCAAGCCGCCGCAAACTGCAAACAGACGCCGACAGCTGCAGGCACAACAGGCAGCAACAGATGTTTTATGTTGATTCGTGTGTGAAGCCATTGCTTTGTGCGCTTTTTAGAAAGCTGAGTTTTTTGGAAAAAATATTAGCCCTCGAAGAGCTGCTACTGAACATATGACTGTTTATGCTGCTCCCTGATAAAAGAAAATGTTTCTGCTGGTATCTGTTCAGATACGAAAGAAAACAGATTTACAAATGTTACCTTGCTGTTGCCCGGGCGGTGCCTGTTACAATGCTGTGATCGTGGCTCTGGACTCTGAGGGTAACTTGTTATTCTATAACAAACTCGATAAAACGTTAATGCCCTGGCAGTGGCAAATAGCTTTGGTTTTATATTTGATCACATTAATATTTAAGTTGAGATTTACAAGAAATATTTTAACTGCTACTATGTAAAGGGAACACTACTGTTAAAAAGCACCTTATTTGTTGAAAGTGTTTGAAAACCAAATACACGCAATACACTACTTTGGAGTTCATTATTGAATTTTGCGCATAACAATGTGATTGTCTGTGATTAATCATGATTAAAAATTTTAATCGCTGCCCAGCACTAGTAATAATATATACCTCAATAATGTAATGTAATAACAGAGAGCTCAATAATAATACCTTAGTACCCCTTTATCTCAATACCAATACCTCAATAATGAGGTAAAATAGAATGAGGTAATAATATATACCTTAATAATGTAATGCAATAATATTTACTTCAATAATGTAACATAATAATATAATGAGGTATAATAATGAGGCTGCGGTGGGTTGGCACCCTGCCCGGGATTGATTCCTGCCTTGTGCCCTGTGTTGGCTGGGATTGGCTCCAGCAGACCCCCCGTGACCCTGTGTTCGGATTCAGCGGGTTGGAAAATGGATGGATGGATAATAATGAGGTACCTCAATACCTCAGTATGGGTACTAAAACTGTTTCCGTATAACTTATCTAATCACTCAAAATCCTCCCGCCTTACTCTAACCTCTCTGGTGTGCCGCGCCATCTCACCACACAGCTTCCCTCTTCTCTCGATTGCATCGAAGTCACAAGGCAGGATGTCCACCGTGAAGTCCAGATCACGTTGAATCAATACCTCCGTGATGTCTCGACTGCATCAAAGTAATAAGGGAGGGCTGTCCACTGCCAAGTCCCGATATCGTCAAAGCAAAAGTTTCCCTGTGAAGTCCCGCTCGCGTTGAAATCAATACCTCCATGAAGTTCCAGTCACGTCAAAGTGATACCCCAAGAAGTTCTGATTGCGTTGAACCTCGCATTTTCGTTTTTGTGAAGTCTGCGTGTTTCCATAGTGAATGTCAGTGGATTTGGGGATTGAAAGGAAAGCCAGACGTTTACTTCTGTTACCAAAAATCCTAAAATGCTGCTACAGTACCGTTTTAAAATGTGGGTTCTTTTTTGGTACTTTTTCCAGCTTTGGTAAACCGCGCGACCCTAGTGCAGTGATGGCAGAATTTTCTTGCTTTCAAGTTTTGTCACTTTTAACGGAACTGCCTCTCGTTTCCTTATTTCCAAACGCTAACGGGTGTTAAAGTGCATTGCATTTTACTTCATTTAAAGACGTGTTCTGGATTCATGAATGCTTTCGCACTAGATAGATATGGCTTCCTTTTGTTATGCTGTACTGGTTCTTGAAAAACAATCAGCCAGTTAGTGACGAGGGGTTGATGATCAAAGGGGTCCCGTCAAGGGGATGTTCATAGGAAACACACAAATGACAGTGTAAGGACAAGAGCCTACATATGAATCTGTCTGATAATGTCCAATGGTCTCGTCACACTAAACGACTCTCTGGACGATGTCCTGCTGCAGACTGCATTTACACGATGTTAGCAAGTTTGGGTACTCATATTGTGGTCTTGTGTAGGGTGACATACCCAGCGAGTCAGTCTTACCCGGACAAAATCTAAAAGGTTTGACTTTGTCTTATGTTGTAAGGGCAGCCTCTGCATGTGTGAAGGTTGAGGACCAATGAGCACTCTGTCGGAAGCAGGGCCTTCTTAACGCATGGGAATGCTGTGCTTATAACAGATACATAGCCATTGCATAACAAATAACGTAACAGCGACATAGGCACTGAATTTTTCATTCCAACAGATGGCGCAATACAAACACTAACACTGCTTTCATGAATCCCATACTAAATAACATAACAGAGACATAGGCACTGAATTTTTCGTTCCAACACATGGTGCATCACAAACACTAACACTGCTTTTATGAGTCCCATACCAAATGACATATAACAGAGACTAACTTTCTCGTTCTTAGTTAATTCTTTACAATAACTGTTGTGTATTTGCACATAATTAGTGGAGTATTTTGCATTGTAATCTGTGAGCGTGTGTTGCAGTGCAGGATTTTTGTAAACAGCTGATTTACTTGTTGTGTGTATTCTGCAGTATTTACAATGACAGTTTGATTTCCAGTCACACATTTTCTTTGTCGGTGTTCTCTATGGCTGGTAGGAGAGTGGCACTGGTCAGTTTTTTCTCTTTTTTTCCTGTCGCTCCAGGGTTTGGTAGCACATATTACAATCGCGCTGTCTCGGGGCAGGTAAAGGGTCTCGTGGAGCAGTACAGTTGTTCTGGCACTTTTCAATCTCCTGGGGTTGCACCTGTTTTGTGATCTCTTTTCTAAAATCTTGTCTGTCTCCCGACTTTACACTTAGGGGACATTTCACAACACTTGAAGGAAAACTCAGCAACCACTGGACCTTCCGGGAACAGAGCCTGACACCCCGCCATGATGTAAATTAGGGACAAGCACAAGACCAGCATGCACAGAAAAGCCCAATGTCCGTGTGATACAACAGCTCCTTAAAATTTTAGGACATAAAGCAAATGCTCTTCACGCCGACTTATGGAGGGGCCACAAGCTAAGCTACTCAGTTTGCCGAATGGGCCGGGAACCACAAAACAGCAGGACGTTGGTACTCACCCCTGGGCTGTCCCGAAGGAGCTCGTTTCCATCGATGTCGAGTCTTTGCTTGTCTTCAGGTATTTCCACGCTCTGCTAGAACAGTTTATGAGGACAATATTGTTGCAAAACATCAGCTTTTACACATTTCACGTATTAAAAACTCAAGGAACACAGTCTTGACTAATCAGCCCAGTTTTCAGAAAGCTGCATGGATTTAGGCCTTAGGTATTAGAAAGCAGGGTGTAATCTGAGGAAAGCCGTGCAACGCTGCATCCCCCTGAAACGCTGGATGGCCTCAATTTAAACTAACAAGTTGTGCTTTTGTCACATAAAGTGAAGGATAAGGTGACGGATGTCCTGCTACATCGAAGTCACAGACACACACAGCGTTGTACCATTCACTGCCACAGGAGTAACTGGGGTGACGTGTCCTGGTGACGGACTGACAGGCTTCACAATTCTGCACTAAAAGATTCTACACTTTCTCCTCCAAAGCCCCCTACGATGGTGGGCAGCATGGACTGCACTGATCTGAAGGTGACCGAGTTGATAGTCTCCACCTGAATGGATTGTACATTTTTAAAAAATACCGTTGATTTGTGTTGACAGATGTAAGGAATCAATCAGTGGGGTGACATGACACTTGTGCTGGAATTCTTGCAATCTCTTAAGTTCACTTTTGCTACATTAGTGCCCCCCAAATATGGGAATTTAGGATTATTAGAACAATTACCACTCCATTCTGTGCTCCCCTTCCTTCAGGGGCGCTCTGTGGGTGTGTGCCAATTAAATGATGGAGTCTCTGAGTGATTAAATGATTAAGGGAGAATGAAATAAAGATTACGTATCCACAAGCTGGAGACACCAAAGTGGAAATCCCCCCCCCAACACCTTGTAGTGGTGTGGTGTTTGTGGTGGGTCGATGAGATGTTCAAGTATAATGGCAAAAATCAAAAGCAAGAAATGCCAGGCTGGAGTTCTGTCAGCCAGGGGTCTGTGGGTCTTAATCTGGCCTTGTCCTCTCTGACCGTTTTACTGTCATAATTACAGCAGCGTCCTGAACCGAGATGGGGCTGCAGGGGACCAACTGCTGTCCATTTTAACTGTGGGCCTCTACCTGCAGGATGCCATGCTTACTTTAATTGGTCACTTTAACCAGGGGAACATTTCTTTGGGTGAACCCGCGTTCTCTTTTCGCACCATCCTACTGTCACCCACAAAGTATTGCCAGCAGCAACTCTCTTATAACCCAAGCCAGAACTTCTTGTGTGTGTTTAATGGGGAAGGGGATTAATGGGTTGTTGTTTATTACAGTATTTATATTTTTCTTGAGCATTTCACTATAATGTGCATAATTTGTATGCGACAAATCTCTATACGTAGAGAGCCTATAAAAAGTATTCACCCCCTTGGCTTTTCTGATACTGCTCAACAGAAAAAGACTCTTTCATGTCAAAGTCAAAGCAGATCTCGACAAAGTGGCCCAAATTAATTACAAACACTAGATAGTGGACCCCTTTTAGTACGACACCCCCTAACTCGTCACCAGTGCAGCCAACTGGATTCAAAGTCCCAGAATGAGTTCACCTATCTGGGGCAGCACTTGATTGTTGAATGTGGAAGGGCCAGCTTTGTGGGGGTATCAGCATGGTGGGCTAAGCTACACAATGAAGACAAAAGACACACAACAAGCAACTCTGGGAAAAGCACAAGTCATCCTCCAAGCCACTGAGCATCCAGTTAAAGAACAACTGAAAAGGGTCAGGCCTGGGTGTGAAGCTGCTGTCCACCAAAACTGAACACGACAAGCGAGGTTGACCACCGGGAGAGCAGAACTCTAAAGGAGTTACAAGCTGCAGTGGCACAGACATTGTGCAGAGAACAACTGTGCCCGGGCGCGTCACCAGTCACAGCTTTATGGGAAAAACGCACAGGACATCTCAGAAGGTTCTGGGGTGTGGCGAGACCAAACTAGAGCTTTCTGGTCAAGTCTGAAAACTTCACATTATCAAAAGCTCCCTTTCCTCCACTGTGAAGTATGGTCGTGGCAGCATCATGGGGTGGACGTGCTTTGGTCCTCACCGCCACGGGCAGCCCTAGCAGGAGTACACGGCTCCCGTTGGCATCGCTCAGGGCATCAATGAACCTGCAGGGCGACACGGCACAACACGTTAAAGTGCTGACTGGTCTGGTCCGAGCGGGTCAGACAATGACGGGCCACTTCGTGGAGATCTGTTTTCACTCGGATATTAAAGGCAACCGAAAAAAGTAACATTAACTCCAAGTGCAGGGTGAACACGTCTCATGGTCGACATAACAAAACCCTGCAGCCTCCGTGGCTCTGCAGAACCAAACTTGGCAGCAGAAAACTGCGCACCCGTCTTTAATAATTTGTTGTGGACGCTGACATCGGTGAGTCATAGCACTTAGTCCTCGGTCTGCGCTTCTTCACCGTGGACACTGCATGTTCCCCACGTGTTCAGTTTCTTAGCTGCTCCTACAGACGTGCAGTGAGGCTGACTACAGACACAAAATGCCGTCCGAGTGGGACAGATGGGCATGGCCAGCCAGATCAGGATATTATTGGAGTCGACTCTAGCCAATCTTAAGAACTCTGTACTAAAGAATGATAACTGAGCAGGCAGCGCCACCTACAGGGCTACATGGTCGCTTGCAGGAAGTGCTTATTATTCGCTACAATTCTCTAACTTCTTAACCACATCAATGGCAACTTTCCAAACATTCAAAACTGTGGGAGGCAAAAGTGTTAAAAGCATAAAATTCTGATGAGCAGGCCGAGCAGCGCGATGAGCATGAAATAAAACAGAAAAAAGGAATATGATGGCAGAACAGAGAAAGTTGCATTACTGTAAAAAAACAAAAAAGCCAACAGGCGGTAGACAAGCATTCGGTTTTATTTTGTAAGGTAAGGTTTTTTTTTTAGTCACAATGCTGTAAAGAAGAGCGAGGATGAGACCTAAAGGGGGCACAAACCTTCAAAAGGCAGGGGGGCAACCAAATAAATGAAGGATTAACAAACAATCGAGACAGGCAGACATGATCGAAGACCCCAAAATGTCAATTAAAAAGCTTTAAAACATCAAGCAGAAGGAAAACACTTTGACTCGTTTAGTGCTAACACACTGAACCCAAATATTAGAAGAACAAGGCATTCAAATTCAAGGGGAAAAAATTCCATTTGAGAAAAAATGGAAAAGGTGGAATTAGCATAAACAGGCCAGAAGAAAAACAAAAAAGGAGGAATTACATGCTATGCATTTAAAATCTGCACAAACACAACAAATCACAATGACAAAGAGTTAATACTAAAATCATGGAATGATAAACAGGTCAATACAATAAAATTAAAAATACGGAATGCCAATTTAGGAAACGAGAAAGTTGAATTACGGGACATTAGCAGGACAGAAGCATTTATTTTCCTCTATACAGTTTGTATGTAACGACTACAATGACTCACATTTTTACACTAAATTATAGCAAACCAAAGATAAAATTAATAACAAAGAATGTTAGGGAGACAGAAAATTCAGGATGACAGAGAAGAAATGAGGAATACGAAAGAGAGGAGAGTGTGAGTCGGTGCAGAGAAACCTACAAGTAGGAAAAAGACACAGAATTACGTGGATTTAGTCAACTGAAACCAAGTCTGCATAAATATCAGTAGCTTACTGATTCCCTTGTTTTGGATTTTTTTTTTTGTCCATTGGTAATTTCCAGCTGCCATATTTCTTCCACGGCATGAAGGTTAATTCTTCTTTTATGAGTAACACTTTAGTTACTGCAAAAATACATCCATTACTCGTATAATCTTATGACATAAGACTTCTTTCGGTTTTAATGACACTTACAAAGCATCAGTAACGTGATTTTTCATCTGTGCCATGGAGCCTACTGAGATAACTTCACTTTGGAACGGCCAGTTGTGTCTTAAGGGTGAGAAAGTGGAAAACCTCCCAGCGGTAACAGGGACTACTAAGGAGGTACTGAGTGATTGGGAAATTGTAGAGAGAGAAGTGGGGCTCAGATTAAATAAGCTGAAATCAAACAAATCACCAGGAGCAGATAATGTTCACCCTCGAGTTCTTAGGGAGGTTAACGAGTACAGATAGAAACCCTTGACGCATATTTTTAGGAAGTCACTGTACACTGTGTACATTTTCGGGGACCGGAAAATCACAAATATTATCCCATTATATAAAAAGAGTTACAGGGCCAATCCAAGCAACTGTTGGCCAGTAAGTTTAACGTGGACCACAGGAAAAATAATGGAAGGAATGATTAAGGATAAGATTGAGTAGCATGTGGTAAGAACTGAAAAGTCAGGGTTTAGATGAAGGAAGTCGTGTTTTACTGACATGTTGGAATTCTATGAGGAGGCAACAAAAGGATACGATCAAAGTGGAGCGGATGAGATTATTGATGTGGACTTTCAGAAAGCATTTGATGAGGTGCCACATGAGAGGGTGGGCATCAAACTAAAAGAAGTGGCAGTTCAGGGTGTGGAGTGTAGATGGGTGCAGAATTGGCTCAGACACAGGAAGCAGAGGGTGATGGGGTGAGGAACCTCATCAGAATGTTAAGAGTGGTGGTCAGCAAGGGGCAGTGCTGGGGCCGCTGCTATTTTGAATATTTATAAATGATATGAAAGGGAATATAAATAACCAGTTGGTGAAGTTTGCAGATTACACCAAAATAGGTGGACTTGCAGATAATTGAGAATCCGTCAAAAACATCACAGTGGGACTCGGACGGTAGACAGACTTGGGCAGATTTTATTATCAAATTTAATGTCAGTTTTACACATTGGAAGTAAAAATGTGAGGTGTGAATACACAATGGGAGGGCTGAAAATCGAGAGTACAGCTTATGAGAAGGATTTAGGAGTCATAGTGGATTCATCATTATCAACTGTCAGCCCGTGTTCAGAAGCCATCAAGAAGAGAAACAGAATGCCAGGTTATATAGCGCCTTGATGTGTGGAGTACAAGTCACAGGAGGTTCTGCTCAGGCTTTATAACTCACTGGTGAGGCCTCGTCTGGAGTCCTGTGTGCAGTTTTGGTCTCCAGGCTACAAAAAGGACATAACAGCACAAGAGAAGGTCCAGAGAAGAGCAACTAGGCTGATTCAGGGGCTACAGGGGATGAGTTATGAGGAAAGATTAAAAGAGCTGAGCCTTTACAGTTTAAGCAAAAAGAAGATTAAGTGGAGACCTGACTGAAGTGTTTAAAATGATGAAGGGAATTAATTGAGACGGTGACTTTAAAATGAGTTCAACAAGAACACAGGGGCGCAGCTGGAAACCTGGGAGAGGTAAATTTTGCACAAACGTTAGGAAGTTTTTCTTCCCACAGAGAACCACAGGCACATGGAACAAGTGACCAAGTAGTGTGGTGGACAGTTGGACTTTCAAAATTCAACTTGATGACGTTCTAAATTAATTCAATGAATAGGACTGGTGCGCTCTGTTGGGCTGAATGGCCTGTTCTCGTCCAGATTATTTTAATGATGAAGCTTTATAACACACTGGCGAGGCCTCATCTGGAGTCCTTGGTGCTGTTTTGGTCTCAAGGCTATAAAAAATGGACATAGCAGCACTAGAGAAAGTCCAGAGAAGACTGACTAGGCAGAGTCCAGGGCTACAGGAGATAAGTTATGAGGAAAGATTGAAGGAGTTGAACCTGTTAACCATTTATTTTAATGTCAGTAAATGTAAAGTATTACTTGTAGCTGAATACATAATAGGAGGTCTGAAAATTGAGGGTACACCTCATGAAAAGAATTTAGAAGTCGTAGTGGACTCAATGGTATCAACTGACAGCAATCTGTTCAGAAGCCATTAGAAGGGCTAACAGAATGTCAGGTTATATAGCGCCTTGATGTGTGGAGTACAAGTCACAGGAGGTTCTGCTCAAGCTTTATAACACACTGGTGAGGCCTCATCTGGAGTCCTGTGTGCAGTTTTGGTCTCCAGGCTACAAAAAGAATGTAACAGCACAAGAGAAGGTCCAGAGAAGGGCAACAAGGCTGATTCCAGGGATATAGGAGATGAGTTATGAGGAAAGATTGAAGGAGTTGAACCTGTTAACCATTTAATGTCAGTAAATGTAAAGTGTTACAGGTATGAAGTAAAAACGTGAGGTTTGACGACACAATGGGAGGTCTGAAAATCAAAAGCACGCCTTATGAGAAGGACTTAGGAGTCATAGTGGACTCAGCACTATCAACTGCCAGACAATGTTCAGAAGCCATTAAGAAGGCTAACAGGATGTCAGGTTATATAGCGCCTTGACGTGTGCAGTACAAGTCACAGGAGGTTCTGCTCAAGCTTTATAACACACTGGTGAGGCCTCATCTGGAGTCCTGTGTGCAGTTTTGGTCTCCAGGTTACAAAAAGGACATAACAGAATATTGTTCTGTGAGGGAGATGTATTTCTCTTCATATTGTCTACTTCAATATATGGCATGTGAATCCTTCACTTCCATATGTAAGTTTCCCAGGTTATCAAATGCCACATTGCAATGCACAGAGGTCGATAAGCACTGCACCGATGCTTTGTACATGTCATGAACACCAGAGGAAGCCTGATTTTCTACAGCTTTGTTCATCCTGGCAGCACTGGGCATAAAAAGCCTCCATTAGCTGCACTTAGGTGTTGGTGGGCCATGATGACACTTGATATATTTGTGCTGAGAATCTTGTAACAATAGGAATGGAGACTACAGATAAAGGAAAGAAGCCACCTTGTAGAGTTCATGTGTCAGTCTAATGCCACTTCTACAGACTTGATTGCAAAAATTGGAAGGGAGGAAAAAGAAAGTTTAGCAGCGTCGTGGAGGAAGTACAGCTGAGAGAGCAAATAAGTAGGAGGAGGAAAAGAAAGCAAGGAGAGCAGCGACGGCACGTGGAACCACGGACGCACACTATTACCTTCTTTTCTTTGGGCGACATTAAGGCAGAGGGCCTTATCTCTTTCACTTGGGTTTCAACTCTTGGGTGCTCAACAATACTTTTTGTCCCTACATCCATAAAAGTACACTTCTGGAAAACCTAAGAAACCAAAATACACTTCAGGTTAGCATCTGGTGGTTTAGGTAGAACTGAGGACCACGACTGGCCACTTTCTGGGTGCCGACATCATCAGTCATGATCTCCAGGTAAACAAACATAAAGAGGAGCCCTAAGTCAGTCTGTCTGTTTAAATGTTTGAATCTCTGACTGGATTTCAGATCCAGTGTTGTATGACAATTAAAAAGTGACAATGACCAAAAGGGGGAGTACTTTTTAATAAGCAAATGACTTCATTTTTGTGTGGCATCCATTCATTTTTTTTTTGTATGTTTAAGTTAAGCTCCCATTTTTCCAGAATGGACTTTCCACCCACAAGGTGGAGCAGAAGGTTCTTCGTTAAATCGGTACTCTTGTAAGACGGCATGCGGTCCACTAACACACGGAGGTGAGAATTGTGTCCCACAGCCACCAACACCTACGAGATGCACCTCGGAGCTAAGAACTGAATTCCTGGTTAAAATGTAAAGAATATAAAATAAATATAAAGAGGACTTCAATTAACTGACCACATATCTTACGCGCATTATGAAACAATTTTACTGAGCACAGCAGCATCACACGCCACGTTCTATAATTGCACGCTAATCAACATTGAAGTATGAGGTGTTCTGTCCATCACTTCAAATCTGCATGACTTCCGTATCCATATTTACTTTTTTTGTTATATTTAAAATCAAATACTTTACTCTCTCAGTTTACACAGTGTCATGAATGAACGGAGGAGGATCGAGGTATGTGATAACCCTCCGGAGAGACCGGGGGCGCTGTCGCTAACATTCCCTTCTCCTCCTTTCCAATGATTTACTCTCGTATTTATGTCTTTCTCTCACTTCCCTGCAGAATCTTAAGGCCAATGTGGCATCGAAGATTAGGGTCCAACTCCCTTGACCCCTCTCGGCCCCTCAACTAATCCCCTTTCTGGTCCTGCCTTCCTTCTCAGTTCTTCCATTACTCAATGTTTAACCCAGTCTGACAGGAGATGCCTCGTGCTTTTATGCCTTTGGACCCCGGGCTGACCTCACACATCCCTCTTAATCGTCTCTAACTGGCAAGCCATGCAGCTCAACTCATCTTATGAAACACAAAGTACACTAAACCCTAAACTTTCCTTCTAGCACGGGCTTTTCTCACTATTCTAAGGTGTTTAATCAAGACCTGCATAAGAGAGTGCAAACACACAACACACAGTCCAGAACAGTCGTCCATCCCCATATCATGGCTGCAAAACTAAATGAATGACTACAGTTCAAGGTTTTATCAGGTGTATTCAGGTACCTGCTGCCGATATCATGTCTGTCTGCACAAAACAATTCGGCTCCCAGGGAACTGATTTTATGGAAGCTGGGAATATCAACTGTGCTGATCAGCGCGATTCGCCAAAGCGTTTTTTCTTAGCGAATAATTGACCTTCCTTGTTAAATATTTTCTTGGAAGATTGGTCCTGCGGATGGGCTTAGGAATCAGGGGTACCCAACTCCAGTCTTGGAGGGCCATAGCGGCTGCAGGTTTTCATTCTAACCCTTCTCTTAATCAGTGACCTGTGTTTGCTGCTAATTAACTTCTTTTAAATTCATTGTAATTGACTTGCTCTTGAAGACTCAGACCCCTCAATTGTTTCTTTTTCTTTAATTAGCAGCCCAAACAATAATGAGATACAAAATGAGCCAAAACAGGACCAGCAAAACTGTGACCATCATACAATATCTGAAAATAAAGAAAGGCGAAGGTCTCAGGAATGCTGATCTGCTCTTAGAAAAGAGAAAATCCACAATTTCAGAAATGTCTGCTATTGCACAATGAGAGCAGCAACAAGCCATGGAGGTAAAGAACGAGTTTAATTAACGACAAGACTTGGCGCCTCATTATGTCGCTGGTTGGAGTTTGAGGCCCTGATGTAGTTGGTCTTCTGTTGGCTCCCTCACTTCACATTTCACTTTTGTCTGGGTGCCATTTAAGGAAAGAAATGAAGAAATTCAGAGGAACGATTTAGAAATTCAGGAAAACAAATCTTAAAAACCAAGTCAATTAAAATTAAATTCAAAAGAAGTTAATTAGCAGCAAAAACAGATCACTAATTAAAGGGTTAGAATGAAAACCTGGAGCCACTGCGGCCCTCCAGGACTGGAGTTGGGCACCCCTGTAAAGGCTTAGGTGAACATTTCTTTTGTCCTCTGGGCCTCATGATGCTTTGCGAGGCCAGCATGACATCCCAGAACTTTCATGGCAGCATACTGCAAGATCGTTTTGGAGCCGCTTCAGGCATGTGTGACGTCCCCAACTGATCAGTTCTGTGTGTATGTGCATTAAAAAAAAAAATTGCAGTATTTTTGTTTGAGGGGTACATTAATGGACCATAATGTGACCAATTAGCCATGTGCCCAGCCAGATCTCAAAACAGGCTTTAAATGAGTGCACCCCCTCCTCCGCAAGAAGGAAAGAAAGAAAGAAAGAAAAAAAATATGTGACCTGGGAAGAAATAATTTTTTTTTTGTTCTTTATTTCGCCTTATACAATTTCTTGTATTAGGAATTTGTTAGTTTTCGCATACCCCTTGGGGTCAGAGTGCAGGGTAAGCCATTGTACAGTGCCTATGGAGCAATTGAAGGTTAAGGGCCTTGCTCAAAGGCTCAGCAGAGTAGGATCTCTTTTGGGAGTGACGGGGATTCGAACCGGCAACCTTCGGGATAACTGCGCAGATCCTTAGCCTCAGAGCCACCACTCCGCCCATAACTATAACAACAGTTTAATTATTGTGTACAAGGCATTTCCATCTTCTTCATTGAAGACAAACATGCACAGCATCTGCATGGAGATCGGAAACACAAAAATGACATTCGAGTGACACCTGGTGCACATGTCTCATGGCTAATTAATTTCCCAAGGTTGGAACTCTGTGATATACACACTCACCAGCAACTTTATTAGGTACACCTGTTCAAGTGCTTGGTAACGCAAATATCTAATCAGCCAATCACACAGCAGCGACTCAATGCATTTCTAGTATCTAATCAGCCAATGACACGGCAGCGACTCAATGCATTCCTAATATCTAATTAGCCAATCAGACGGCAGTAACTCAATGCTTTTCTAATATCTAATCAGCCAATCACACGGCAGCAACTAAATGCATTGCAGCCTGTAGACTTTGTCAAAATGACCTGCTGAATTTCAAACTGAGCATCAGAATGGGGAAGAAAGGAGACTGAAGTGACTCTGAACGTGACATGGTTGTTGGTGCCAGGCAGGCTGGTCTGAGTATTTCAGAAACTGCTGATCTCCTGGGATTTTCACATACAACCATAAACCCTACTGAAAAATCTGTGGAACGGTTTGAAGTTTGCAGACCACCAATGGTCAACCACCCAGTGTGACTGAGCTTGAATAGAAGAGCAGGCAAATATCACACAGTCGAGGTGTGCCATATTGGCACCAAAGTATTCCAACAGACTAGAAGCTGGAATTGAATCAAAAGCCTCACAAAGTACTGACATGTCAATCCTTTATCAATTCATTTTTTATTTAATAATTATTATTGTTCCAAACTCTTGCTTAAAAATATTTGACTTGGATGTTATAGGTTGCATTGAGTAAATACAATAAATCTGAAAAAAAATATTTGTGTCTGTTTTCATTTTAGGCTGTAAAGCAACAAAATATTTCAATATTTTCAAAGGGGGGAAATTTATGATAAGTGGTCCATGGCTAAGAGCAGGTTTATAAATGATCACGTTCTGAGAGCGTGCAGGCGGGCTCAAAATGGTGCTGCTCCGGGAGTTGATTACGGTGCTTGGCTCATCGCGCAGTCACGTGCAAACACGAGCGGATCAGTCAGGTGCCTCATTCACAGCTTGGAGTGGGCAGAGGGTCACATCTATGCCCAATCAAGCCAATATAACAGGAGCCTGCATGGCTCAGAGAGAGAGACAGAGAGGGTACAACGGAGAAAGTAAAGAACAAAAGGAAGAGAATTGGAGGATAAATGGGGAAAAAGGTTATGGAGACGGTAGGATCGGTAGCCACCTGGGGGTGGAGGAAAGGAGGCAGGCAACCGGGAGGAGAGCCAATAGGAGAAGAGTATGGCCTGTACTTAACACTAGAATTACCAAAGCCTACAAAAACACTTGTTGATCTGTCCCACCTTAAATCCCTTCACACCTCTCCATCAGTGTCTTTTGTCCTGTAAATGTGTCGATAAGCACCAAGCAGCCTACTATCATATCCCCCCACCACCGCACAATTTTCTCAGCCCAAGTCTGTTTACCTGCGTATAAAATCAAGGTAAATAACATTCGATCTGGCTTTTATGTAAGTAACATATAAATGTTAATGTTTTGGGCACATGCACCGACCAGATCTAAACACTAGAGTGGAGAGTCGCTCGCGTACTGAAGAGTCTACAGCTGTGGGTGGAAGCTGCCGTTTCTGTATTTTGCATATAAAAGTCAGATTAAATGTTATTTACGTTGATTTATTTACTTACTTCCTGCAGCGTAAAGTCACAAGTAGACTGCAGAGCTTCCCGTGTACATATACAAAGTACAGCAATGCCACAAGTACGATGTGCATTCTTTGATGTAGAACCGTTGTCATCATCCGACTTCACCTCTGTTATAGCGCGTCTTTATGTGAAAACAGCAGTGTCAGATCGGGGTGGTGGGGGGTGGGATCGTGAACGCGACTGACAGAATAAAAATGAATAAAAAAAACAAAGCTAACCTTTACAAGTATCATAAATTTACCCCGGCTGTTACAGACTGACATCAAATGTATGTTTTCATTCTTAAACAGTAAGAATAAGAGCAGCTCACTTCTCAAAACGGACTTGTCCGGGGTTGAACTCATGAAGTTTTGATCACCAGTCAACGATTGATACCGTTGTGCCGCCGAAGCAGTCGTAGCAAAGGGGTGTCAATGTCACACGCTAACGCAGGTTCTTTTTCTGCAATTATATTCTTGAATAGAAGCCCACTTGTTCTGTGGTATTTGTACCTTTTGTGAAAGTGTTTCTTTGATATTTGGACTTCAGGCTTCACACATTATACACTTCATGTCTACATTTTGTCAATTATTACTAAAACATGAAAAACGTTTCTGTTTTAACGATGTGTTTACATAGATTGTTGTAGACAAGGAACACACATGAAATGGAAGTGTTCCAAATAACGATATATTATTTATAAAAGGTGTCATTTTGCTTGACTTCTCGCTCTATACAACTCTAAGCAACTGACACGCAGGTAAACAGACTTGAGCTGAGAAAACTGAGGTGGTGGGGGGATGTGATAGCAATCTGCTTGCTGCTTATCAACACATTTACAGGACAAAAGACGCTGACGGAGAGGTGCGAAGGGATTTAAGGTGGGTTTTTTCGTAGGCTCTGGTAATTCTATTGTTAAGGGGGTCGAAGAGGGTCACTCCAACTGAACCTTTTCTGGGATAGCTGGAGTGACCCGATGCTTGGTCCCACATAAGGACAAAGAGTGGTAGCGGGTATTGAAGGAGCGAGGGGAGGCTCGGAGGGACACACTGCTATCACCCCAAACCTGTGCTTGTTGGAAGTATGTCACCTTTGGCTGCAGGGTCCCATTTGGGTTAAGTAGATGGGATGTCGGTTTTACAAAGAATGAGGATTTTAACCTCATTTTATAAAGGATATTTATTTATGGATTGTTTTAACCTCCATCAGCACATGTGTTTTTCCATGGATATCTTTATTTATTTATTTATGCAAGGCAGATTGCACTGCACTGAGTTTGTTTTCAGACACTTTAACCAACACATTTACCCCTACCCCTTGCTGTAAGTGTGTCCTCATTTGCCCCACCGGCTCATCTCAGTCTATGACTATCGACGGTTTTGGGTTGGAGAGACCCCTGGGAGCAACAAGGGGGCTGACCCAGACTGTCACAGGATTCGTTTCTATAGACAATGTTTATAATAAACCCCCATGCCACGGCGAGATCAGCCCTAGGTGCAAGTGTATTGTGGCTGCGTCTCCTTCCAAGGCTGGTGAGCGGAAGGACAAGAAAATAAACGAGTTGGAGTGGAGGAGATGTGTGCCTCCTGACTCTTGTAAATTGTGAACCACTTACTCCCCACTACGATCCCACCACACAGGCTACCTTTCCGAGGTGTAAAATGAGCTCAGAAAATCAGGGTCTAATTACCTGCAGCTCTGCCATGATCTTGTCGCCATCATCATCCTCTTCTTCCTGAAGAGCAGAGGCCATAACACGGGGCGCCACGTGTTGTGTGGCTTTAGTTTCGCATGACGTTTGAGACGACTGGACATTGGCCACTTCCTCCTGCGTCTCTTTCTGGTGACAAAACAAAGATCAACATTTCTGTAGGTCAACAAGACGAGAACTCAATACCTGCTAATCGCTGTGGTGGGGAGTCGCGCCATATGAAATGTCAAGTGTGTTTCTCAGGTTGGCTAATCGGCAGAAGACAAAGAGTACAGATAAGAGGAGAATGGAGTGGGGTCATTAGTGGGGGGGGTCTGTCCTTGGTCTTTTACTTTTTCTTGTTTATATTAATGGCTTCGATTTCATTGTAGTTAGTAACTCTGTGAAAAATACCAAACTTGGAGGAATGGACACTGAGGAGTAAGTAAAAATAATTCAGGAAGGCTTGAATAAGCTTCAAAGCTGAGCAAACACCTGAAAAATGCAGTTTAATGCAAATGAAAAGTGAAAAGTGTCAGAGGGGGGCAAAAAGAACGTCAGTTATAAATACAAGTTGGGGGACCCTGTCCTAAAGGAAGAATCCTCTGAAAAAGATTTAGGGTTTCACGTTGGCACAATATTTTAACCCTCTAAACAGTGCACAGAAACGATTAAACATGTTAGCCTACATCATAAATTACAATCTATTTTTTTTCTCCCAATGATTCCAAAATGTGTCATTTATGTTTATAGAACTTTAAATTTTGATCATAAAAAAGGTTATATCGTAAGAAGTGTTGAATATAAATCGAGGGATGTTATACTCAGACTATATAATGCACTAGTGAGACCACATCTGGAGTGTTGTGTGCAGTTCTGGTCTCCACACTACAAGAAAGACATAATATCACTTGAAGCTGTGCAGAGGAGAACAGCCAAGTGCATTATGGGAATTAAGGACCTGTCCTACTGTGACAGACTCAGAGAAATAAACCTGTTTAGTCTCGAGCACAGGAGACGACGTGGGGACCTAATCCAGATCTTCAAAATCCTCAAAGGCTTTCATAAAGAAGATCCAATAGAGTTCTTTCAACTAAATGGTGAATCAGGTACTCGAGGACATCAGTGGAAATTAGGAGGAGTAAAGCACTTCTTAATGCAAAGGGTTGTGCGAGTCTGAAACAAACTATCGAGACATGGAGTTGCAGCAGAACCCTTAATAAGTATCCGGAGAAGATACTGGAACAACTTCGTTATTAGCTAAATAAACACACTGATGGACTGTCAGATTTCTCATGTTCTTATGTCATACGCATGCAAGTGGGAGGTAGGTTAAGGGCTCTGGTGATGGTAGTTATCTGTCAAACCAGGACTTGGCACTGTGGACTAATGCTGTCTTTCTTCCTCCCTCTGCAGAACGGAAGACTGACAGCCACTCTGCCGCGGACGCCACTTCCGTTGTCCGACCTCCTAGACCCGCCGAGCCCCCAATTAACCCTGAACCAGCCATACTTTAGTTACTTCACCTCTGGGCTCCTGTCTGTAAAAACACTTCTGCAACTTGCTGCGTGTTTAGTTGTTTTCTTTTTTACTTTCTCATTTATGAAGTATTGGGAAACTATTGTAATCGTCCAAAAATTCAATGTTAAGATTTTGATGAATTAGGAGGTTTTAGACCTCCCTGACTTTCTAGTATACGAAGCATAGGGAGAGTATTGGAATCCTCCAAAAATTCCATTTCGAGATTTTAATGAATCTTGACGTTTTAGACCTCCCCGAGTCCGAAAATACCGTTTTTGGAATTATGTCTTTGTGTCTGTCTGCGCTCCCAATATCTATGCAAAAGGACAACGGTCCAAGTCTTTAGAGTCCTGGTGCTTCCTGACTTGTTATATGGTTACGGGACATGGACGCTATCCCGTGACCCGAGACAAAGGCTGGGTTCCTTTGGTACCGTTGGTTTGACTTTGTGTTGCACATGGAGTCCCGAATGAGGCACATTACCTGCATTGTGAGGAAGCGTCAGTTACAGCACTATGGCCATGTGGTGTGTTTTTCCCTGAGGGTGATCCGGCTTGTAAGATCCTCATTGTTGAGGACCCGAGTGACTGGACCATGCCAAGGGGTCGCCCACATAACATCTGGCTGTGGCAGATAGAGGGCCATTTCTGGAGGGTGGGACTGGACCGCCTGTCTGCCTGGGGGGTTGCCAACCGGTATTCCGAGTTGTTTCATCGTGTGGTGGGTGCGGCAACACACTGTACCAGTGCATACTCCTCAACTTGACGTGACTGTCTGTGGGTAAACATGATAACTTGAGTACACTTTCACTTAGGTGATCCAAATGTTGCATACAAGTATTAAGTACAAAACATGGATTTCTATCAACTTTTGGGCCATTTGTACTAACTAGAAGTGGTACTTTACCTTTTATTCAGGCAGCTGCAGAATCCGATTTATTTAATATAGTATTAATTTGATTTGATTTTTTGTTTGATGGCTCTTTAATGTACATCTCTCTATTACATAAAAAAATCCAGGGACAAGACAAAACTTTTTTCAAGTGATGAAAATCTTTCAAGTCCTGCGAGATGAGACTTTGGCCACGAGATGTTTTCAAGTCCCGCCCTCCTCTCAACCACGCCCACGGTCCTCTCACCTCTCATTCATGTGAATGCTTTTGTCAGACACATTTCCTGCTCTCTCAGCTCTTATAAATTTTTACGTTTTCCTCACTTTAAGTTCCCAATTAAAGACGACGTATTATTAGAACACTCTAGACGAGAACAGGCCATTCAGCCCAACAAAGCTCGCCAGTCCTATCCACTTGTTTCCTCCAAGAAAACATCAAGTCGAGTTTTGAAAGTCCCTAAGGTCTTACTGTCTACCAGACTACTTGGTAGCTTATTCCAAGTGTCCATCATTCTTTGTGTAAAGAAAATCTAAATCTAAGATTTAGATTTATGTCTAAATCTTATTGATGGATTTCATCATGAAGGGTTATCAACAGAAGAAACGAATACACGGGCAATCCTAGCACCGAGAAACGATGAAGTCAAACGAATTAATGGCAAAAATGTTGATTGGTTACATGGCAAATTGGTTAAATGCGTATCAATACTCTATGCTGAAACAGTTGGTGGTGATGGTGCGGAAGATAAAAACATCAACTTACAATAGTTGTAGAATATCTACAACTGTTAACAGCGTCTGGTCTTCCACCGCATGAATTACTGTTGAAAGAAGGATGTATCCAAGAAAGGTAATGTAGTACATCTTCAGGGGATAACATTAGACAACAAAGGAGATCTTGATATGTCAATTGCTGTAAGAATTATGTTTTTGGACTTCTCTAGCGCCTTCAACACCATCCAACCTCTGCTCCTTAGGGATAAGCTGACTGAGATGGGAGTAGACTCACACCTTGTGGCATGGATTGTGGACTCTCTTACAGACAGACCTCAATATGTGCGTCTTGGGAACTGCAGGTCTGACATTGTGTGCAGCAATATAGGGGCACCGCAGGGGACTGTACTTTCCCCGGTCCTGTTCAATCTATATACATCAGACTTCCAATATGACTCGGAGTCCTGCCACGTGCAAAAGTTCGCTGATGACACTGCTATTGTGGGCTGCATCAGGAGTGGGCAGGAGGAGGAGTACAGAAAGTTAATCAAAGACTTTGTTAAATGGTGAGACTCAAACCACTTACACCTTAACACCAGCAAGACCAAGGAGCTGGTGGTGGATTTTAGGAGGCCCAGGCCCCTCATGGACCCTGTGATCATCAGAGGTGACTGTGCAGAGGGTGCAGACCTTTAAATATCTGGGAGTGCAGCTGGATGACAAATTGGACTGGACTGCCAATACTGATGCTCTATGTAAGAAAGGTCAGAGCAGACTATACTTTCTGAGAAGGTTGGCATCCTTCAACATCTGCAGTAAGATGCTGCAGATGTTCTACCAGACGGTTGTGGCGAGTGCCCTCTTCTACGCGGTGGTGTGCTGGGGTGGCAGCATAAAGATGAAAGACGCCTCACACCTGGACAAACTTGTTAAGAAGGCAGGCTCCATTGTAGGAGTAAAGTTGGACAGTTTAACATCTGTGGCAGAGCGACGGGCATTAAGCAAACTCCTGTCAATCATGAAGAATCCACTGCATCCACTGAACAGTGGCATCTCCAGGCAGAGGAGTAGCTTCAGTGACAGACTTTTGTCACTGTCCTGTTCCACTGACAGACTGACAGACACTATGCGACTCTTCAATTCCACCCGGGGGAGTAAAATGCGAACATTAATTTTATTTTAATTCTTTTCATTTTTATTACTATTTAATTTAATATTATTTCTTTGTAACAGTATACTGCTGCTGGATTATGTGAATTTCCCCTTGGGATTAATAAAGTATCTATCTATCTATCTATTTGCATTAAAATGTTTACTGTTTCCCATTAGAATAGCTTTTGCAAAGACAATTAACAAATCACAGAGCCAAACGTTCGAAAATGTTGGTTTATTTATTAGAGAGAAAGAAATGAAATACTCACAAGGGCAGTTATACATTGCTTTGTCGCAATGGAAGTCCAAACACTGAATCAAAACTCAATGCGATATTGACGAAAATTTAAGTCAAAAAATTGTTTTTACTTATGTGTTACAGTCCATCCATCCATTGTCTAACCCGCTGAATCCGAATACAGGGTCACGGGGGTCTGCTGGAGCCAATCCCAGCCAACACAGGAACCAATCCTGGGCAAGGTGCCAACCCACCGCAGGACACACACAAACACACCCACACACCAAGCACACACTAGGGCCAATTTAGAATCGCCAATCCACCTAACCTGCATGTCTTTGGAATGTGGGAGGAAACTGGAGTGCCCGGAGGAAACCCACGCAGACACGGGGAGAACATGCAAACTCCACGCAGGGAGGACCCGGGAAGCGAACCATATAACTTAAAAAGTATTTGCGTGTTAATTTCAAAGCCAAACAAAACGAAATCGTATTACACAACGAATACCTCTAACGCAACATGAAACATAATTTGCTTTTTTTACTGTTTTTTAATATGGTTAATTACTCGCGCTAATGTAAAGTAGTTAGTTCTATTATGCATATGTAACAATTCCCATGAAAATTTGTTTAAAGTATACATCCGCTTCCCCATAGGAGAGCGGCAGAACTGCAAAGAGGCTAGCATGTAGCCCGGGGGTTGGAGAGCGAAGCGAGCAGGGGGCAAAGCCCCCTAGTAATATAAAAATATAATCATTGTCTTTTGCTTTACTCCTCAAATATCCATACTCCTCATATCCGAGTCTATGAGAGATTCAAGGTGAGACCACTCCAGATTTTTTGCAGTTATACGAGGTCATCAATTCCCGACTCTTTGAAGTTGTTGTGTCCCCTCTTTACAGGACATGCAATTAAGAATTTAGTATAAACACTGCTTCCTAGTAATAGTGATGGATGTCACGACTCTGATCCATACCTGTATGGTGACGCTCTCCTTCTTGGCAGTGAAGATGACCTCTCCTGACCGACCTGTGGTCAAGCCTGAGCCCGGGGGATAACTTCGACGTGGCGGTGGTGGAGGTGGGCATTTCGTGGCTTTCTCCTCCACTGGAGCTGCAAGTGGAACGTCCTCTGATGCTGACAAGTGAAACAGAGAAGAAAAGTTAACACCCACGAAGGCAAAGGCCACCAAGTCATTTAAGCGTAAAGCTGTAGTGTCAGCCGTGAGCCTCAAAGAGAGGCCTGTTGAGGGTGGAAAAACAAACGGCTTCCTCAGAGCTGTTGGCAGTTTGGCCTAATGGTGATGTCTTCTTCTTTTGGCTGCTCCTGTTAGGGGGTCACCACAATGGATCATCTGTTTCCGTATCTTCCTGTCCTCTAAATCACCTGCATGTCCTCTCCCACCACATCCATAAACCTTCTCTTAGGCCTTCCTCTTCTCCTCTTACCTGGCACCTTTATCCTTAACACCCTTCTCCCAATTAACCCAGCATGTCTCCTCTGCACATGTCCAAACCAACACAATCTCACCCCATAATGAACTAGGGCAGTCCCACTAACTCCATGACACCGCACCTCCTAAACTGTTTGTTGTCACGTTATCAGCACGTTCATCTCAGTAAAGGTGGCTGATCACAGTCTGGTGGCGGGGGTCCTACTGGTTAGACTCCCAAATTCTCAAAGGATGAAAAACCAAGCTCTGAGTGATTTCTTTGAAGATCCTGATTTTTCAATTCCATTAGCTCTAAACTGAATGGCTCCTGATGTACGGTGAAAGATTTCAGACAGAGAAAAGGATTAAGACCCCCCACCACGTGGACCACACTGAATATCCAGTTAAATCAGTCACGAGGAAATGGAAAGAGAATAACACAGCACTAAATCTTCTAGAGCGGATTGTTCACACAAACTGAAGAAGACAAGTGAGGAAGGCCACTGAGAGACCTCTGAGGACTATGAAGGAGTTACACGCGGCAGTGAGTGAGACAATAGTTGCGCTCACATGCTTCAGCAGTCAGCGGCTTACGGGAAAGGGGCAGAGAGAAATTCAATGTCGAAAAAAAAAATTCTTGGCTAGAATTTGACAAGAGGCACACTGGAGACTGTGAAGTCAGCTGAAAGAAGGTTCTACTGTCCGATGTGACCAAAAACTGAGCTTCTTGACGATCTGACTAAACGTCATGTCTGGCATGAGCCATAACTGCATGCTATCAAAAATGCATCATACCCACTGTGAGGCATGGTGATTGCAGGAAGAGGCTGTGGAGATGCTTCTCTGCAGTAGGCTCTGAAAAGACTTGAGAGATGTGGACACCAGAGGGCGCTCCAGCCGCCTAAACCCTGACACAAGTTTGCCACACAGCATACATTTATTCACATGGGAAACGCCTTTTGCTTGTTCCCCACAACACTGCACAGTTGCCAAGCATGGAGGTACAATGGAAAACAGTCCTTTATTTCTTTCCATCCTCTTTGTTGTTCCACATCCATACCTCATCTGGCAAGCTTCGTCCTAATCCACCCAACTCTGGCTCTCCTTATTGGTGGTCCTAGGTGTGCTCTGGGTGGCTCGCTAGCCAGATCTGAAATCACTCCCAATTGTGGTGGGACCTCAATGTGGGGCTCTGCAGTTCCCCCTGGAGGCCTCCACTGAACCCAGCTCTCAGCATGCCTGGCGGAAATCCAAGGTGCCACAGCCACCCAGGAGGGCTGCCCTCTAGTGTCCCGGGGAGGTAATGCCTTGTAGATGGTTCTTCCATCCAGCTGGCATCCCAGCCAGATAATGGCTGTGGCCCCCCGTCACACAGCAAAATACAAAGATGTCCTGGAGGAAAACCTGACACAGTCTGTAGAAAACCTGCACCAGCAAGGTAACGACCCCCAAAGCCAAAGCTACACAGGAATGGCATAAGAAAAACAATGTTAACATCCTCTTGTGGCCGAGTCAGATTACAGTGCCCGTATTTGTCAAGAGAAAAGGGTCCTAACTGGCACTAATATCACAGTGTGATGCAAGCGTGGTCCTACTCTTGGAAGTTTAGTGATAGCCTTTTATCAGTTTTCCTAATTTAGGGAACTACTGATAACTTCATCAGGAATTAGGAGACGGAGCTGTCAGAAGATGGCGTTGAGGCAGAGATCACCACACACATCCCAGAAAAGGCGGAATGTTTTGGAAACCCTGGACAACAATGACCTCGTAAAAAGACAAGAGATGGAACAATAGTCGTAACATCTCTTGTGTTGACTACAAATGTGAGGAGCAGGATAAGTTTTCTCTTTCCACACCTTACATTGCCAGAATAAAACTAGAACTTCTGGAAAAAAAAAAAACATCAAGAGCCAAAGTGGAGGGCGACTTTCAGCAAATGTCCCCAAAGATGGATGAACTGACCAGAATATCCTACCTGGAAACTCTTCTTTCTTGTCAGTGACGTCTCCATTATTGGAAGCGGGAATCTGAGGTGGAGGTTGGACAGATGCCCCGGCCATCACTTCCAGACTGGGGATTCCCTTCATCATGTTGGCCTGGGCCTCCTGAAGGAGTTTTTCAAACTCTTTTCCATCATATTGACCCATATTCTGGCGTTTTTCTTCCCACTCCTTTTCTGCGGCCTGCAAAACAAAACATCAGTCATAATAGAGTCAGCCATGTGGACCTGCTCTCTGGCATTCCCCGGGCAGAGATGGCTGACACTATCCTCTCAGCCGGGCAACCCTTCCATTAAACAAGCAACCCTCATTAAGGGTCAGTTTCAAATATCCAGTGTACCTCTACTTTCAGACACCTGCAGACGTATGGCTGCTGGGCACCCAGGCCTGGTGGTCTATAAAGTCTTGAGTTTGTCTTGAACTTGTTAAAGCTTGGATCACCTTCTTCTGAGTATGATCTCAATGAGGCAAAAACAAATCCAACTGGCATATTCATAGTGTACTAAGATGAAGGAAGAATACGCTCTATGCTCAAAATCATCTGAAAACATCTCTGTGTGCCACTCTGCACAAAGTACGACTTCATAAAACCCTGTTTGGATGTAACCTACGCAGGCCTCACTCATGCCCAAGCCATCGGTGGCAACAAAACATTCACAGTATCCTAGACTTTCCTGCTTCATGCCAGATTCCACCTTTGTTTTGGTCTTGAGCTGGAAAAGGCACCTAGTAGGGGGTCTTCAGAATTCTCAAAAACATGGATAAAAGAATCATGAGGGGATATAATCTACCTCAAGCTCGTATGAAGTTCACAAGCTTTCCGACTAACTTTATTACATGATCAAGCTGCAACAAAGACTTGCACCAGGCTTCCTGGTGGATTATGCAGTGTAGGAAAATGACATCCAACTCAGGTTTTTCCTCTTTCACCTTATCCTGGATTCTTTTCAGCAGCCCAACATTTTCTCCTGTCAAGTTTGGTGATCCATCTGTAGTGACATTCACGAGTCTACACCAGCCTACCGATGACACCAGACAACCTGTCATACAAGTCCGCTTCTCGTATTGTCCCTTTATGGATACTATGGCTAAAAACTCCACCGGGATTGTCAAAATTGTCATTAATCCCTCTAATAAAAATTATGAGCTGCGCTGTGTCTTTTATGTCATTACTTTCATCCAGTTCTAAGGAAAAGAACTTAAATGACTCCGCTTCTGCATTTAACTGGCTGGCCAAATCTACATCAATTAAGTCCTATATGGTGAGCCACTCACTGTTCTGTGTGATAAACTTAATTTGTTCAAATTTGATTTTGCTGCCGGGGCACAAGAGGCTTGCTATCTCTACCCTGCATTCTTTCAAAAACTCCCCATTCAGACAAAGGCTAATTTGAAAGACAGAAAATAAACTTGGTGCCTTGGTGCTTTACTCCTGAATAGTTGTCGGAAAAAAATATTTGCTGTGATTAGTGCTGGGAGGTATACCACCGGTTCATACCGAAAACCACCATTTATTTTTGTTATGATATATTTCTTATATCGCAACACTGGTTTAAATAGCCTAAACAACGTTCGGAACGTGGCAGCGCGGTAAACTGTTTAAGGGGGGATCGTTTTCACTGCTACACCACTAAACACGCATGCAACGGAGTACGTGCGTTAGTGGAGGTATTGAGCGGTGAAAATGGACAGAGAACAAATCCGAAACTGAAGCTGTAGCAGACAATAAAGTTGAACATGATGACACAGAATCCTATACTGCAACAACGGTTTAAATAACCGAAACAACGTTCAGAACGTGGCAGCGCGGGAAACTGTTTAAGGGGGGACCGTTTTCACTGCTACACCACTAAACACGCATGCAACGGAGTACGTATGTTAGTGGAGGTATTGAGCGGTGACAATGGACAGAGAACAAATCCGAAACTGAAGCTGTAGCAGACGATAAAGTTGGACATGATGACACAGAAGAACTTTTGCCTAAAAAAAGAGCCGTGTCTGTTGTCTGGTTTTAAAAGGTCGGATGTGGACCAAAAAACTATTTACTGCAAATGCTGTTGAGCTAAAGTTGTCATCAGAATCGGCAACACAAGCAATTTGCTGTACCACCTTAGCCACAAACATGCTTTGGAGTACCAGTGCTTTGGACACCGGCTTCACACAGCCATAGGTATGTTATCTATACTAATAAAGGGCAAAGCCCTCACTCACTCACTCACTCACTCACTGACTCATCACTAATTCTCCAACTTCCCGTGTGGGTGGAAGGCTGAAATTTGGCAGGTTGATTCCTTACAGCTTCCTTACAAAAGCTGGGCAGGTTTTATATCGAAATTCTACGCGTAATGGTCATAACTGGAAGCAGTTTTTCTCCATTTACTGTAATGGAGATGAGCTTCAACGCCGTGGGGGCGGAGTTTCGTGTGACATCATCACGCCTCCCACGTAATCACGCAGTACATAGAAAACCAGGAAGACCTCAAAAAAGCGCTCAAGAAAACATGCATTATATAATTGAGAAGGCAGCGAAACAATAAGAAGCGAGTTCTGCTACTTCGGAAACAAAGCACGATGTAAACCTACACTTTAAATTAAGTTCATAGACAGGCTGCCGCTGGCGTTTGTAATTTAGTGCCTGCCCATATAAGGCCGTCCGTCAGCGGCAATCCAATAGCAAACTGCCACGGGTAAATATTCACGGGTGAAGGACTGTGCTTATGGAGAGGAAGATGAGATGGTCAGGGTGGTGTTTGACACAAACTCAGCGAAACTGCCAGAGAAAGTTTTAAGTGCCAGGACTAAGGTAACATTAAATACAGCCATGGACATAGCACGAGATGGCACCAGCACAGCTGGGAACCTTCGATGCATGTACACCGAGTGGCTCACGTGAACTGACGCAGTGCACAGATAAAAGCAACAGTTCCAAAAGCGCTGAACAAAACCGAATTACACAATTGAAAAGGCAGCAAAAATATGAAGCGTCTGATAAGCATATTCATAAATGCAGCTACTGTGGAAACAAAGCACACGGTGGAAAAAGTCAATGTCCGCTAAAGGAAGACAGTGTAAAAAAAACCCGTGCATGCAGTTTGTCACATCACAGATAAAAAGGAAGACGAGCTGTTTATTGATGCAGTAAGGAACTAATCGATGAATGAAACCTCTTATCTTTACAACGATTGACAAACACGGAATGTAACTTGAACACATCGTACAAATACGAGCCTGATTGAAAGAAATAATGATAATCAAATCCTTGATGACAGCAACATTCAATAACACTCACAAAACAATTACTGTATATTGACAATCATGTTACGTTATTTTTAAAATGTTCCCTTTTCTTTTCATAACTTCTACTTCTCCACTGCGATACGGGTATATATATAAATGTATATCTATAGCCCGATCTACAATATATACTTTAGCATAGACAAGCGGTGGCGCAATTGTAGAGTCTTAGCCTCTAACGCCGACATTCGAGGTTCGATTCCCGAGAGGGATGCACTGAGTATGTACGCGCGATACTGATTCATTTTACCTTCCCATCTCCTTGGTTTGGGACGTATGAAAAAATATTAGGTTAACGCAGAATCATATTACGTTATTTTTAAAATTTTCCCTTTCTTAGCACAAGCACAGTTGAGAAGCTTCGATGCATGTACTCCATAACGCGTTAAAAAAATAACGCATTTAATCACACTTTCAATTCCAAGCAAACAGGAACTTTTGTCAATGCATGATTTCCTGGTACATCCATTACACTGATGCACACATCACAGCTACAAAAATGTTAGAGTCGGAATAAAGCGCGTTCCTACGACTGATCATTTCGACTTCCAGCGAAGCCTTGATAAAAGCATGGTTTTGTGCACACTGAAAAGCAAGCAAAATTAGATGCATTACAGAAAGCGGACTTTGTGGCTCTTACTGGGGATCATTGGACTTCCGTGACCGTTAGTAATTCTAATTACATCTAATTACAAAATGTTCAATGATCACACTGTTTTAGCCTAATGTACAAAATAATTTTGGCTAATGTTACTCAGAGTTTAAAGAGTAAGTTGGTCAAATTACCTTTTATGTTTCTGACTTATTTTTTTAAGAAGAAAAACTGCACTTTATGGTGAAATTTTGGTTATTATTATTTAAAGACAATACTATTCTGAAAATCTACTTAAAGTACTTAAACTACCACTTTATTTTTAAGTCTGCCCAATTTTAACCAGGGATGATATTTTTGTTTCTGTTTTGAATTCAAATGCAGTTTAAAAGCTTTTTTTTCAGAAATTAAAACAGCTTCAGTTTACAATATTCATGTCCATGTCTATTATTTGATTCTGTCGCCCACTAAAACCGTTTTAAATAAAAAAAAAAAAATCAAGATTAATTCTTACACAGCCTCTAATTAATTGGATTAATTTTTTTAATCGAGTCCCACCCCTAATATATATATATGTAGATATATATATGTAGATTTGTATATATATGTGTATATACAGTATATATGTAGATATGTATATGTTGTATATACAGTATGTATATATGTGTGTGTATATATACAGTATGTGTATATATATGTATATATATGTATACACATGTTTATATGTATATATATGTTTATATATGTGTCTGTGTGTGTGTGTTTATATATATATATATATATATATATATATATATATATATATATATATATATGCCAGCAACACTCATGACAATTACAAAACAATTACATTGTCAATCATGTTACGTTATTATTAAAATGTTTCCTTTTCTTTTTACTTCTCGCTGCCAATCGCAACTATTTTGCTATATATATATATATATATATATATATATATATAAATAGATAGATATGACAACAACACTCATATCAATGACAAAACAATTACATTAACAATCATCTTACGTTATTTTTAAAATGTTTGCTTTTCTTTTTCATAACTTCTTTAACACACTACTTCTCCGCTGCGAAGCGCGGGTATTCTGCTAGTAGTTATTAAAATAATAAACTATTTTAAGTAATGGTAGTAAAAACACACCATTGTAATAAGAAATGTACAATGAATGTGTGCATAATCAGTTTTCTCTTATCTCTATTATTAGTCAGTACAGGTTGTAAGAGCCATTTCCTAGTTACGTGAGAATCATAAATGTTTTACTAAATGATAGCGCATTTATCAATAGCACCTGATGACCCCAACTCTCTTGATTCACTGATACAATGTCTTACTTGTGTTTCTGAATGGATGAGCAGCAATTTTCTTAAACTAAACAAATAGAAAACAGCAATTTTAGTGATTGGCAATAACAGATATAATGAGGTTATCTATACTAATAAAAGGCAAAGCCCTGACTCACTGACTGACTCACTGACTCATCACTAATTCTCCAACTTCCCGTGTAGGTGGAAGGCTGAAATTTGTCAAGCTCATTCCTTACAGCTTACTTACAAAAGTTAGGCAGGTTTCATTTCGAAATTCTACGTGTAACGGTCATAACTGGAACCTACTTTCGACCATATATATACGGCCATAGCCTGCAGCTCAGTCGCCATGTGAGGCGGAGTTGCGTCCCTCATCGTCACGCCTCCCTCGTAATTGAGTGCCTGCCCATATAAGTTAAATATTCGCGGGTGAAGGACTGTGCTTATGCAAACGAAGATGAGATGGTCAGGGTGGTGTTTGGCACAAACTCAGCGAAAGTGCGAGAGAAACTTTTAAGTGCCGGGTCTTAGCTAACATTAAATAAAGCCGTGGACATCACAAAATCACACGAGAGAGCGGCTCATGTGAACTGACTGTGAACGCAGTACGTAGAGAACAAAGAAGAGCTCCAAAGAGCGCTGAACAAAAAATGCATTACACAATTGAGAAGGCAGCAAAAGAATATGAAGCGAGTGACGCATACAAGCATATTCATAAGTGCAGCTACAAGGTGTAAAGCTTAAGTTTAACTAAAGTTCATAGACACGCTGCTGCTGGCATTTTTAAAATTGCTGGTGAAGGACTGTGCTTATGCAAACGAAGATGAGATGGTCAGGAATTGACTAGTGTTTGGCACAAACTCAGCAAAAGTGCGAGAGAAACTTTTAAGTGCCGGGTCTCAGCTAACATTAAATAATTGCTGGTGAAGGACTGTGCTTATGCAAACGAATGGAAAGCAAATATTACGTTATTTTTAAAATGTTTCCTTTTCTTTTTCATAACTTCTTTAACACACTACTTCTCCACTGCGAAGCGCGGGTATTTTGCTAGTTAGAAATAAAATGATGCATTAGGATTAAAAGTCAAGACGGAGGTAAAGAATTTAGGGGTAACTATTGACTCTGCCTTAATTTTAAATCACATATTAATCCGATTACTAGGACAGCATTTCTTCACTTAAGAAATATAGCAAACGTTAGACCTCTTATAACACTGCAAGATGTTGAGAAACGAGTTGACGCTTTTGTTTTCGGTCGACTAGATTACTGCAACGCACTCCTCTGCGCCACCACTACCTAATCAAAGCACCGCGATGTCCCTATATTGATGGATTAAAGGCCAGCAAGTCCACATGACCGTCATCATCAAGTTCTTCCATGAATACCATGAGGACTGATTGATGTCATTTATGTTAGGCACAATGCCTAGAGGAAACTGGGTGGTCTCGTGGCCTGGAACCCCTGCAGATTTGTTTTTTTTCTCAAGCCGTCTGGAATTTTTTTTCTGTCCTTCCTGGCCATCGGACCTTACTTTTATTCTATGTTAATTAGTGTTCCCGGATTCTGTTATCTTATATATTTTGTCTTTCTTCTCTTTCTTCACAATGTAAAGCACTTGTGCTACAGTGCTTGTATGAAAATGTGTTATAGAAATAAATGTTGTTGATATTGTTGTTCATAGTCTATGGGAGGTTCCTACAACCCCCATCAGTTGAATTGAATTGGTATGTATAAATATCCTATAAATATCTGGGAGTGCAGCTGGATGACAAATTGGACTGGACTGACAATACTGATGCTCTATGTAAGAAAGCTCAGAGCAGACTTTACTTTCTGAGAAGGTTGGCATCCTTCAACATCTGCAGTAAGATGCTGCAGATGTTCTACCAGACAGTTGTGGCGAGTGCCCTCTTCTACGCGGTGGTGTGCTGGGGTGGCAGCATAAAGAAGAGGGACGCCTCACGCCTGGACAAACTTGTTAAGAAGGCAGGCTCCATTTTAGGATTAAAGTTGGACAGTTTAACATCTGTGGCAGAGCGACGGGCATTAAGCAAACTCCTGTCAATCATGAAGAATCCACTGCATCCACTTAACAGGATCATCTCCAGACAGAGGAGTAGCTTCAGTGACAGACTTTTGTCACCGTCCTGTTCCACTGACAGACTGAGGAGATCGTTCCTCCCCCACACTATGCGACTCTTCAATTCCACCCGGGGGAGTAAATGCAAACATTAATTTTATTTTAATTCTTTTCATTTTTATTACTATTTAATTTAATATTGTTTCTTTGTATCAGTATACTGCTGCTGGATTATGTGAATTTCCCCTTGGGATTAATAAAGTATCTATCTATCTATCTGTTCTAGCTACAGTATTTCTAACTTCTCTGACTAAACATTATTCTCAGTAAGTGATAAGCCTTGCCATGTGTAGGGTGTAGAGGGCACATGGTTTCAAACCGTGCCTTTCGTACCTTGTGTGCGTGTTTTGTGCGCTAAGAAACATGTAAGACAAAGCGCTTAATTGAAAGTGCAGCGCAGTACGTTTAAAGCGTACAGAAGAGGTTAAGAATCTTTAAGTATAGAAACAACTGAAGTTTTACCAAGAAAAGCTAAGTTTGGAGAAGATACATTTTTTCTTTTTTTGCATTTTATTCTACTTGTGTAACAGCTTTTCTCTTTATTCTTGTGTGGACTGCTTTACTTTGAATTTTTTATTAAAACTTTTTAAAACAAACTTTTGGACTGAGAGATTTCTTTCGGCACGTGTTTTTCCCCGTGCTTGATCGCTCGCCTTACACTCCTGCGGCTACACAGGTAGCCCCCTACTTACGATGGTTCAGCGTAGATTTTTCGAAGTTACGACGTCGAAAGCGAGACAATAATTTATATCAAACTGTGTAAAATATACATTTTCAAGTTGGTGCGGCAAGCAAACGTTTCTGTGGGCTGAGCGATGCAGTACGATACGTTGCTGCAAACTCCCACATTTTTAGATACCTCAGTCTCGCTAGCGATCGATACAGATCAGTGATCTTGTTATTACAGAGCTTTTCGATACGCTTTTGCTAGAAGGAAAGTTAGCTTTGTTGATTTGGTCTCGATTCCCTGCGAGTGCGAGAGTAGCGAAGAGCAAACGGCTTCTAAAATGGCATGTGGAGAGACACCAAAGTGGATGACTTTTTTCGTATTATCGCTGAATCGGACTCTGACTTGTCGGACTCTGATTTTGATGCAAGTGATCTGGAGATCGAAAACAAAAGTGAGGTCCCGGCATCACGTGATCGGTCTCCAGCTGACTGTGCTGCTGAAGCTGATGCACTCATGGCAATGTTCGCCTAGGACGGCAGACACTTACGATGACACGAGGTATAAAACATATTGCGTCTCACTGCAAGGGTCTCACAAAGACAGCCAGGCAGCCAGCCCACTGTGCATTCCTGCTGGCTTAGCTTGAAGCAAGGTCCATATTAATGCAATCTGCCTTAATGATGGTTCAGTTGGTAAAGATGTCATCACCAAGTTGCACTTGTTTTGTTTTATTTTATTTTTATTTGGTGAATACTGTGTAATGCACCTGGGCTTGATGCCTTGAAGTAATAGTATTATTACTGGAAGTTGCAATATTATTTATTTTATTGTTTAACTAGCAAAATACCCGCGCATCACAGCGGAGAAGTAGTGTGTTAAAGAAGTTATTAAAAAGAAAAGGAAACATTTTAAAAATAACGTAACCTGATTGTCAAAGTAATTGTTTTGTCACTGTTATGAGTGTTGCTGTCATCAAGGATTTGATTATCATTATTTGTTTCAATCAGGTTCGTATTTGGAGGACGTGTCGTGTTCAAGTTACATTCCGTGTTTATCTAGTCTATCCCTGACCATCTCATCTTCGTTGTCAACCATTGTAAAGATAACAGGTTTCATTCATCGAAGTGTTCACTACCCAAATCGTTACTCATGAATCTAAGATGTTTAACAGGCATGCATTCCTGGTATTAAGTTGTGGATTTGCTTGCGAATATTTAGCGGCAGCGTGTCTATGAACAAAGTCAGTTCACGTGAGCCGCTCGGAGTACATGCATCGAAGCTTCTCAGCTGTGCTTGTGCTATGTCGCGCGATCTTGCGATGTCCACGGCTTTATTTAATGTTAGCTCAGACCTGGCCTACCAGCAATTTAAACACCGTTACAAAGTGATCCAAAGTCTCGTTTATACCCTGCGTCTTCTCATTATACTTGCATCTCACGAATATCGTATTCGTCGTAGGCATGACAAACGCCAGCGGCAGCGTGTCTATGAACTTAATTTAAACTTAAGGTTTACACCGTGTGCTTTGTTTCCGCAGTAGCTGCACTCATGAATATGCTTGTATGCGTCAATCGCTTCATATTCTTTTGCTGCCTTATCAATTGTGTAAAGCGTTTTTTGAACAGGTTTCATTCATCGAAGTGATCACTCGTACTGCGTTCACAGTCAGTTCACGTGAGCCGCTCTCTTGTGATGTCCACAGCTTTATTTAATGTTAGCTAAGACCCGGCACTTAAAGGTTTCTTGCTACAGCAATTTTAACTCCTTTACAAAGTGATGCAAAGTCTCGTTTATACCTTATGTCTTCTCATTAAACTTGCATCTCGCGAATATCGTATTCGTCGTAGGCATGACAAACGGCAGCGGCAGCGTGTCTATGAACTTAATTTAAACTTAAGGTTTACACCGTGCTTTGTTTCCGCAGTAGCTGCACTTATGAATATGCTTGTATGCGTCACTCGCTTTATATTCTTTTGCTGCCTTCACAATTGTGAAATGCGTTTTTTGTTCAGAGCTCTTTGGAGCTCTTCTTTGTTCTCTACGTACTGCGTTCACAGTCAGTTTACGTGAGCCGCTCAGCAGCAGAGTGTTTCTATTGGATTGCCACTGACGAATGGCCTTATATGGGCAGGCACTCAATTACGTGGGAGGCGTGACGATGAGGGACGCAACTCCGCCTCACACGGCGACCGAGCTGCAGGCTTTGGCCGTATATATGGAGGAAAGTAGGTTCCAGTTATGACTGTTACGCGTAGAATTTCGAAATGAAACCTGCTTAACTTTTGTAAGTAAGCTGTAAGGAATGAGCCTGCCAAATTTCAGCCTTCTACCTACACGGGAAGTTGGAGAATTAGTGACGTTGGAAAGTTCAATATGGCAGTTGACAGTGGCGTCATACCACCGAAATAAGTACGTACGTTGGTTTCGGTTAGTGCAGGGAAGCCGCCTACCAAATTTCGTGAAGATGGGGCCGTAAATAAGAAAGTTCAACATGGCGGACGTTGTCGACCGTTATGACCGTTACGCGTAGAATTTCGAAATGAAGCCTGCCTAACTTTTGTAAGTAAGCTGTAAGGAATGAGCCTGTCAAATTTCAGCCTTCTACCTACACGGGAAGTTGGAGAATTAGTGACGTTGGAAAGTTCAATATGGCAGTTGACAGTGGCGTCATACCACCGAAATAAGTACGTACGTTGGTTTCGGTTAGTGCAGGGAAGCCGCCTACCAAATTTCGTGAAGATGGGGCCGTAAATAAGAAAGTTCAACATGGCGGACGTTGTCGACCGTTATGACCGTTACGCGTAGAATTTCGAAATGAAGCCTGCCTAACTTTTGTAAGTAAGCTGTAAGGAATGAGCCTGTCAAATTTCAGCCTTCTATCTACACGGGAAGTTGGAGAATTAGTGATGAGTGAGTGAGTGAGTGAGGGCTTTGCCTTTTATTAGTATAGATGATGGTAAAGTTGTTTAAAAAGTCACTTTAATGTGTCAGTGGACAGAGATTGTTAACATTAACATAAAGTATAGTTGGTTTACAAAAAATATTTACTATTTATTCCTTTTCTAAGACATGTTCAGTGCAATACAACTTTTGACAAGCACCTCTGGATATTTTACTAAGTCTAAATGCCTCTTTGGATGGTTGAAAATATGTTGTCAAAATTATAGTTCAAGTTGTTTGCAAAATTTGTTCAATAAAATGGTTCTATATTTTGACTGCAACTGTCATGCAATGTGATTCCTTCTCTTCATTAGTGCCACCCCCTTGAAAACTATCACTTTATGGGGCCATGCAAACCTGTATTGATACTTGTGTGCACATTAATACATTTTTTTTTTTGTACAATGGGCAGCAAGGTGGCGCAGTGGTAGCACTGCTGTTTCACAGTAAGGTGACTTGGGTTCACTTCCCAGGTCCTCCCTGCGTGGAGTTTGCATGTTCTCCCCGTGTCTGCGTGGGTTTCCTCCTACATTCCCAAGACATGCAGGTTAGTTGCATTGGCGATCCTAAATTGTTCCTAGTGTGTTGCCCTGCCCGGGGTTTGTTCCTGCCTTGCGCCCTGTGCTGGCTGGGATTATCTCCAGCAGACCCTTGTGACCCTGTTTTAGGATATAGCAGGTTTGGTAATGACTGACTGACTGACTGACTGACAATGTACAATTCTCATGACAGTGGAATAGGTCATTCTTAGCCAGTCTACTGCGTTAATTGCAGTGGAAAACGTGGTTAACATCCACCGTAGAATACCGTGAAACTGGTAAAATTTTGAAAAAATATCATGATATCGAATTTTGGTCATACCATCCAGCACTAACTGTGACTGTAAATTGGCCGCTAACCTCTGAGCAGTAGCCGTGCTGTCCTGCATTGACGGATTGCTAGCGTACTTAGCATGCTTCGTGGAAAAGTGGCTTGGTTTGAAAACCGCAACCAAAAATTAAGACATATGGCCTTTGATTGGACTTTGGCAAAAAAAAAAAAAAGCTTTTTGGCTGCCCACTCCTTATTAAAAACTTGACACTCACTGTCGACTTTTCTTTGGTCCATTCATTGTTAAAGTAAGGGTCAATGTAATGGCAAATGTGAAGAATGAATAACTGTGTGTAGAGAGAATAGATTTGCCTTTGGCAAAGGCAGTAGTGCGCCATCTAGTAGAACCTGCCAGATACTGCAGGAAAATGTTGAAACAAATGTGGCCTTTAGAGCAATTTTGTAAATATTCAGCGGGCCGTAGTTTGCCCATCCCTGATCTAGACTCTACCAGAGTAGCCAATGAACATGTCCGTGAGGCCTGGACTGTACCACAACCATGACGTCAATACATGAAACCTACACAAGAACATGATAACTTAACACAAAAGAAGCTTTGGCTGGGAATCCAGTAGTCATGCCAATATTGTGATTAGTGGGGCTACTAGGGGTACGGCCACCTTGACACAGCTCTTAGTCAACATACCAGGAGACAAATCAAATCCCACGTTCCCATAAGTGCTATTTTTAACAGCACAGAAACAAACGTGAAGCCATGTCAGTTGTGAATTTCTTCGTGTTCCTGGGAGGTGAAACCAGACGTAACACAAACACAATCTGTGAACGTTAGGACGAACAAAACAATTACCTCAATCGACATGACTCGGTTTCTGCTCTTGCTTCTACTGGTGTGGATCTCTTCAATGAAGAGGCTTTGCATAGCTGAACCATTGCTGTTCATCCCTTGAGGAGTGAGGGACGCAGGGTCCGAGTTTTGCTGGTGCTTCTGCTGCATCACGGTGTTGGTCTCCACATACTGCTGATTCTGAAGCAACATGCTGAAGTCCGGGCACTGAGCCGGTGCGGCCGGAGGACTCGGAGATGGAAGCACCAAGGCCTCTGAGTGCTGCGACTGATGCACGAACACAGGAGAGCTCTGGACGTGGTGGATCACCATGGGGGAGCTTGGCATCACCTCCGTCTTGACCGATGAAGTCTGGGGCTCAGGAGTGATTGTGGAAGAACTTGACTGAGGCTGAGGCTGGATGAAGGCCACCTGCTCTTTCACTTGCAGATATTTGGAGCCTGCGGGATCAGAATCGGGGAAGTTGACAAAACTCTCAGCAAGGACGGTGGTGGTGGAAGTGGTGGTCAAAACCTGTGTGGGCTCAGAGCCTTTGAGGAGATTCTCGGTGGAACATCTGTGTGCAATCAAACGGAAAAGAAGACCAAACTTTAAAAATGCAACTAAAGGAATACGTGCTGATCACCTGATCTTTATTCTATACAGCGTCTTTCACAGTGAGCCCCCTTCTTCAGGGTCTCTAATGTCAAATCTTCTCCCACAGTAAAGAACAAAAAGAACACTCCCAGAATAAGGGTATCAAAAGTATTTTTTTTACTCATTTATACTTTTGTATTTGATCTTTCCCCCCAATATGAAAGCTTATTCTAAATAAAAGACCCTTAAACGTATGCTAGGTAGAATGCCTGGAGGGCGCTGGGTGGCCTCGGAAACCCCTGCAGATTTTGTTTTTCTGTCCTCCCTGGCCATTGGACCTTACTTTTATTCTATGTTAATTAGGATTGCCTAATTTTATTTTTTATATTTTGTCTTTTTTCTTTTTCTTCATCCTGTAAAGCACTTTGAACAACATCATTTGTATGAAAATAATACTGATGAATGATAAATGATGCAGATGATACCAAGATAGGTGGATTAGCTGATAATTTGGAATCCGTTATATCACAGAAGGACTTGGACAGCAGACAGGCTTGGGCAGATGAAAGTTAATGTCTGCAAATGTAAATTATTACACATAGGAAGGAAAAATACACAATGGGCGGTCGAGAATACCCCTCATGAGAAGGATTTAGGAGTCATAGTGGACTCTAAGCTATCAATTGCTAGACCGTGTTCAGAAGCCATTAAGAAGGCTAACAAAATGTCAGGTTATATAGCGCCTTGATGTGTGGAGTACAAGTCACAGGAGGTCCTGCTCAAGTCTTTATAACACACTGGTGAGGTCTCATCTGGAGTCCTGTGTGCAGTTTTGGTCTCCAGGCTACAAAAAGGACATAACAGCACAAGAGAAGGTCCAAAGAAGAGCAATGAGGCTGATCCAGGGCTACAGGGGATGAGTTATGAGGAAAGATTAAAAGAGCTCAGCCTTTACAGTTTAAGAAAAAGAAGATGAAGAGGACACCTGACTGACCCCTGATAACATTGCAAGAAATTAAGCCACACTTTTGTTTTCAGTCGACTAGATGACTGCAACGCTCTCCTCTCAGGAACACCCAAAAAAGACATCAATCGATTACAACGAGTACAGAATGCAGCTGCTAGAATCTTAACTAGGAAAAGAAAATCCGAGCACATGTCTCCAGTTTTGATGTCACTACACTGGTTACCTGTGTCATTCAGGATTGACTTTAAAATCCTGCTTATAGTTTACAAAGCTTTAAATAATCTCACTCCATCTTATATTTCGGAATGTCTGACACCTTACACTCCAAATCGTCACCTTAGATCAGGGGTGGGCAGATTCAGTCCTGGAGGGCCGCAGTGGTTGCAGGTTTTTGTTCCAACCCAGTTGCTTAATTAATAACCAATCCTTGTCAATTATTTAATTTCATGGCTTGCTAGTCCTTTAACTCTGCCATGTCAAGTCATTCTCATATCCTAGATTTTTTTTTCCTTTCTAAGGATATCATCCAAATGATTTGAAGTCTTAAACAGATGACTTATTCTCAGTGCTTCACTTTTTTCTCTTCACTTTCCTTCCAACTATTTAATTAAACCCAATAATGCATGATAAATACACACAGGTGTAAATGGAAACAACCGAAATGGAGAAATGCTGTTCTCTTTTGTCATTTGCATCTTATTGCTAATAAGGTGTAATTAAAAACCAAGACTACAGCTGTTTAAGACTAAAATAAGCAATAAGGGTTCAAAATCTTAATCAGCGAGACAACTAAGGTGAAGCAGAAATGTTACTTGAATAATAATTGCTTCTTATTAAGCAAATGGGTTGGAACAAAAATCTGCAGCCACTGCGGCCCTCCAGGACTGAATCTGCCCACCCCTGGCCTTAGATCTTCAAATGAGTGTCTGCTTAGAATTCCAAGAGCTAAACTTAAAAGAAGTGGTGAGGCGGCATTCTGCGGTTAGGCACCTAAAATCTGGAATAGCCTGCCAATAGGAATTCACCAGGCTGATACAGTGGAGCACTTTAAAACAATGCTGAAAACACATTACTTTAACATGGCCTTTTTATAACTTCACTTTAACTTAATACTGATACTCTGTATATTCATTTACTTATCATTACTATTCATGGTGGCTCCAAAATCCGTACTAACCCCTACTTTCTCTTCTGTTCTTTTCCCAGTTTTCTGTGGTGGCGAACTGCACCACCACCAGCTGATCAAAGCACCGTGATGTCCCTACATTGATGGATAAAAGGCCAGAAGTCCACGTGACCATCATCATCAAGTTCTTCCATGAGAACCTTGAATACCATGAGGACTGATTGAGGTCATTTATGTTAGGTAGAATGTCTAGAGGGGGCTGGGTGGTCTTGTGGCCTCGGACCCCCTGCAGATTTTATTTTTTCTCCAGCCGTCTGGAGTTTTTTGTTTTTCCTGTCCTCCCTGGCCATCGGACCTTACTTTTATTCTATGTTAATTAGTGTTCTCTGATTTTAATTCTTACTTTGTCTTTTTTCTCTTTCTTCATCATGTAAAGCACTTTGAGCTGCATAGTTTGAAAGAAAATGTGCTATAGAAATAAATGTTGTTGTTGAAGTGTTTAAAATTATGAAGGGAATCAGTCCAGTGGATCGAGACGGTGACTTTAAAATGAGTTCATCAAGAACACGGGGACACAGTTGGAAACTTGTTAAGGGGAAATTTCACACAACATTAGGAAGTTTGTTTTTGCACAAAGAATGACAGACACTTGGAATAAGAGGCCGGGTAGTGAGGTAGACAGTCAGACGTTAGGGACTTTCAAAACTCGACTTGATGTTTTTCTGGAAGAAATAAGTGGATAGGACTGGCGAGCTTTGTTGGGCTGTTCTCGTCGAGAGTCGTCTAATGTTCTAATGAAAATGTGCTATAGAAATAAATATTATTGTTGTTGTTGTTATAGTTTTATTTTATTGTCACCTGTACAGAGTACAATGAATTCTTTCTTAAATTATTTTATTTTCTGCTGCACTTATTGGTATTGCTACAAACGGTTTTCTTTTTTTAAAATATTCTTTCGTGAAGTCATAGGAATGAGTAGTGGAAGCTCGGTGATGATTAGTGAGCAGCAGGATGGTTTCATGCCAAGAAAGAGCACCACACATGAGATGTTTGCTCTGAGGATGTTGATGGAGAAGTAGAGTGAAGGCCAGAAGGAGTTGCATTGCGTCTTTGTGGACCTGGAGAAAGCATATGACAGGGTGACTAAGAGGAGCTGTGGTATTGTATGAGGAAGTCGGGAGAAGAAGAGAAGTACGTAAGAGTGGTACAGGATATGAACGAGGGAAGAGTGACTGTGGTGAGGTCTGTGGTAGGAGTGATGGAGGTGGGATTGCATCAGGGATCGGCTCTGAGCCCTTTCTTATTTGTAGTGGTGATGGACAGGTTGACAGACGAGATTAGACAGGAGTCCCCACGGACTGTGATGTTTGCTGATGATATTGTGATCTGTAGCGATAGTAGGGAGCAGGATGAGGAGACCCTGGAGAGGTGGAGATAAGAGAGGAGAGGGGAGGAATGAAAGTCAGTAGGACCACCAAGACATAATACATGAGCGTGAATGAGAGGGAGGTCAGTGGAATGGTGAGGATGCAGGGAGTAGAGTTGGCAAAGGTGGATGAGTTTAAATACTTGGGATCAACAGTACAGAGTAACGGTGAGTGTGGAAGAGAGGCGAAAAAGAGAGTGCAGGCAGGGTGGAGTGGGTGGAGAAGAGTGTCAGGAGTGATTTGTGACAGACGAGTATCAGCAAGAGGGAACGGGAAGGTCTACAGGACGGTAGTGAGACCAGCTAATGTTATATGGGCTGGAGACGGTGGCACTGACCAGAAAGCAGGAGACGGAGCTGGAGGTGGCAGAGTTAAAGACGTTAAGATTTGCATTGGGTGTGACGAGGATGAACAGGATTAGAAATGAGGGTATTAGAAGGTCAGCTCAGGTTGGACGGTTGGGAGACAAAGTCAGAGAGGTGAGATTGTGCTGGTTTGGACATGTGCAGAGGAGAGATGATGAGTATATTGGGAGAGGAATGTTAAGAATGGAAATGCCAGGAAAAAGGAAAAGAGGAAGTCCCGCCCTCTGGAAATGACCCTCCATCTGCCGCAGCCATGTGTTACGTGGGCGACCCCTTGGCTTGGTCCAGCCGCTCAGGTCCTCAACAATGACGATCCTATGAGCCGGATCACCCTTGGGTAATCGTGCCACATGGCCGTAGTGCCGTAACTGATGCTCCCTCAAAACGCATGTAATATTTCCCATTTGGGACTCCATGAGCAACACAAAGTCAAACCAGCTGTACCCAAAGATTTTCCGGAGAGACACAGGAATCCAGTCTTCGTCTCAGGTCACTGGATAGCGTCCATGTCTCGCAACCATATAACAAAACAGGAAACACCAGAACTCTAAAGACTTGGACCTTCATCCTTTTTCAGAGATATCAGGAGCGCCACACACCCCTAGAGACCTCATGACTCTCCCAATCTGTCTACTGGCTTCATAGAAAGAGTCACCAGAGACATGAATGTCACTGCCGAGGTAAGCAAACCTCTCGACATTTGTGTATGTATTGTGTGTATGAAGTCTGTATTTGTCTAGCTGTCAGACACATACAGTGGTGTGAAAAACTATTTTCCCCCTTCCTGATTTCTTATTCTTTTGCATGTTTGTCACACAAAACGTTTCTGATCATCAAACACATTTAACCATTAGTCAAATATAACACAAGTAAACACAAAATGCAGTTTTTAAATGATGGTTTTTATTATTTAGGGAGAAAAAATCCAAACCTACATGGCCCTGTGTGAAAAAGTAATTGCCCCTTGTTCAAAAATCACCTAACTGTGGTGTATCACACCTGAGTTCAATTTCCATAGCCACCCCAGGCCTGATTACTGCCACACCTGTTTCAATCAAGAAATCACTTCAATAGGAGCTGCCTGACACAGAGAAGTAGACCAAAAGCACCTCAAAAGCTAGACATCATGCCAAGATCCAAAGAAATTCAGGAACAAATGAGAACAGAAGTAATTGAGATCTATCAGTCTGGTAAAGGTTATAAAGCCATTTCTAAAGCTTTGGGACTCCAGCGAACCACAGTGAGAGCCATTATCCACAAATGGCAAAAACATGGAACAGTGGTGAACCTTCCCAGGAGTGGCCGGCCGACCAAAATTACCCCAAGAGCGCAGAGGCGACTCATCCGAGAGGTCACAAAAGACCCCAGGACAACGTCTAAAGAACTGCAGGCCTCACTTGCCTCAATTAAGGTCAGTGTTCACGACTCCACCATAAGAAAGAGACTGGGCAAAAACGGCCTGCATGGCAGATTTCCAAGACGCAAACCACTGTTAAGCAAAAGAACATTAGGGCTCGTCTCAATTTTGCTAGAAACATCTCAATGATTGCCAAGACTTTTGGGAAAATACCTTGTGGACTGATGAGACAAAAGTTGAACTTTTTACATTACATCTGGCGTAAAAGGAACACAGCATTTCAGAAAAAGAACATCATACCAACAGTAAAATATGGTGGTGGTAGTGTGATGGTCTGGGGTTGTTTTGCTGCTTCAGGACCTGGAAGGCTTGCTGTGATAGATGGAGCCATGAATTCTACTGTCTACCAAAAAATCCTGAAGGAGAATGTCCAGCCATCTGTTCGTCAACTCAAGCTGAAGCGATCTTGGGTGCTGCAACAGGACAATGACCCAAAACACACCAGCAAATCCACCTCTGAATGGCTAAAGAAAAACAAAATGAAGACTTTGGAGTGGCCTAGTCAAAGTCCTGACCTGAATCCAATTGAGATGCTATGGCATGACCTTAAAAAGGCGCTTCATGCTAGAAAACCCTCAAATAAAGCTGAATTACAACAATTCTGCAAAGATGAGTGGGCCAAAATTCCTCCAGAGCGCTGTAAAAGACTCATTGCAAGTTATCGCAAACGCTTGATTGCAGTTATTGCTGCTAAGGGTGGCCCAACCAGTTATTAGGTTCAGGGGGCAATTACTTTTTCACACAGGGCCATGTAGGTTTGGATTTTTTTTCTCCCTAAATAATAAAAATCATTTAAAAACTGCATTTTGTGTTTATTTGTGTCATATTTGACTAATGCTGAAATGTGTTTGATGATCAGAAACATTTTGTGTGACAAACATGCAAAAGAATAAGAAATGAGGAAGGGGGCAAATAGTTTTTCACACCACTGTAAGTGACCGGAACAATTCCGTCTCACTTGGCGCACACACACACACACGACAGGATTTCTTATCACATCAGCATGTAACACTAGCTGGACACACCTTTGAGCGGGTTGCACTGCTTTCAGACAGCACCAGTACTTTGTGGTCAGACTGATATCTTACTTTGGTTTTGTTCTTTTGATTTTTCTGTCCTCCCGGCCATCTGACCTCGCTTTATTCTTTGTTATTTAGTATTGCCTAAAGATATTTTTATTTTACATGAACTTTTCTTTCTTCATCTTGTAAAGCACTTTGAGCTACACCATTTGTAAGAAAATGTGCTATATAAATAAAATGTCTGATTATTTGAATTACCGCCCAGCATACAGATTAGAGATGAATGCATTGGTTTCCCTATAAATCACAACAAGTCCCCAAACACACACCCCTGCCTCCCGCCAATCCAATCTGTCCTACCGTCTCAGTTCAGTGAGGATTTCTGTCAGCGTCTTGACTCTCTTCAACATGCAGTCCAGCTTGTGGGGCTCCTCCTTCAAAAACTTGACAGCGTCCACTTCCACTCGCAGCACTCCTCTCATCCTGTTCTGTAAGGCGGGGAACTCTCCTGCATATCAAGAAAAGGAACGTTAGAACAATCCAGACTAGAACAGGCCACTCAGCCCAACAAAGCTCGCCAGTCCTGTCAACTTAATTCTTCCAAAATAACATCAAATCAGGCTTTGAGGGTCCCTAAAGTCCCACTGTCCACATTACTTGGTCACGTATTCCAAGCATTAGAACAACAGAACAATCTGGATGAGAACAGGACATTCATTCCAACAAAGCTCACCAGTCATATCTACTTATTTCTTCCAAAACAACATCATGTCGAGTTTTTAAGGTCCCTAAAGTCCTACTGTCCACCACACTGCTTAGTTTCTTATTCCAAGTGCCTTTGGTTCTCTGTGTGAGGAAAAACTTCCTAATATTTGTATGAAAGTTCCCCTTAACAAGTTTCCAACTGTGTCCCCGTGCTCTTGATGAACTCGTTTTAAAGTCACCGTCTCGATCCACTGGACTAATTCCCTTCATCATTTTAAACACTTCAGTCAGGTCTCCTCTTAATCTCCTTTTACTTAAACTGTAAAGGCTCCGCTCTTTTAATCTTTCCTCAAAACTCATCCCCTGTAGCCCTGAATCAGCCTAGTTGCTCTTCTCTGGACCTTCTCTTGTGCTGTTATGTCCTTTTTGTAGCCTGGAGACCCAAACTGCACACAGGACTCCAGATGAGGCCTCACCAGTGTGTTATAAAGCCTGAGCAGAACCTCCTGTGACTTGTACTGCACACATCAAGGCGCTATATAACCTGACATTCTGTTTGCCTACTTAATGGCTTCTGAACACTGTCTGGTAGTTAGGAGTAATAGTAGACAGTGACTAACTTATTCTCATAAGGACACAGTCGGCAGGGTGGGCCCAAAGCACAAGGATGTGGAATCAGCCCAATGTTTGCACAACTGTGGCTCTCATGAATGAACGTGAAGATCCCTGCTGTAGGTCAAGTGACAGTGAGTCAGTGCAATGCCTAAACAATGGCAGGGAGTAGATGGACCCCAAAATCTATCTACTATTCCGGCCCTTGTGAGATGTGTATAATGAGACAATGATACATTTGGGGGCGGCACGGTGGTGCAGTGGGTAGCGCTGCTGCCTCGCAGTTAGGAGACCCGGGTTCGCTTCTTTGGTCCTCCCTGCGTGGAGTTTGCATGTTCTCTCCATGTCTGCGTGGGTGCTCCAGTTTCCTTCCACAGTCCAAAGACATGCAGGTTAGGTGCATTGGCAATTCTAAATTGTCCCTAGTGTGTGTGCGCGCACGCACCCTGCCCGGGGTTTCTTTCCTGCCTTGCGCCCTGTGTTGGCTGGGATTGGCTCCAGCACACCCCCGTGACCCTGAAGTTAGGATATAGCGAGTTGGAAAATGGATGGATGGATGATACAGTTGGCTGGTGTAACTATAATAAGGTATCTACTTCACATTGCTCAGGTGTCAGGCCTGAATGTCTCCATTATGTCATCTTAGGCTTGGCACAGTCTACTAGGGCCTATTAACAATGCTGAGCAACTGAATCCACGGAGTAGCCAGAGCCTTCAAGAATCTGCGACAAGACATGCACGTAGTCCTCTGAGAGTCTCTCTGTACTAAAATGGAAGTATGGAGAGTGACCCTTCTTTAACTTTGTCCTGAGAATACGGCATGGAACAGCATGAGGCGCTTCCTGTAATTGTGAGTCGTTTATGTGATTAGCAAGTGACACTTCCTAGAATTGTGCAAGTTTCTGCAAGTTACGTGTTTAACGTTAGGCCTGCATGTGCACTCGCTGGTGTCCTAGCAGCTATGAATTCACCAAATGAAGAAAACAGCTGCACCCGGCCTCCATTTTCAAATCCTATTTGCAGGGTGATAATCAAACCCTGAAAGGCGTGTCAATCCATCCGCTCCCAAATTTTTGTTTTTATTAGTGCATCTGTCCAGGTGAGTGAACTTTGACACAATTGGTCCAACATATGAAAAATTCACATTCATAGCATCATGGCACAGTTAGAGAGAGAAGCTGTGAATGTGCCGCCCGGCGTCTTAACCACACTTTAAGTGTGCTATTCACTTCCTCCTGAAGACCACTAATTTGTTTCCGAACCTCTTTATTGGGTCACCTTTAAGGGTCACACACTAATTCTACATACAAAGGGTCTTTACCCACTGAAGCAAATCTTTAGTGACTTTTGATAGCAGACTATGTGATGGAGATGCGCACAGGTGGACGTCCTGGCCAGGATGGGGCAAGATTCCTAACATAGACAGGGGGCCAGCCCTGAGGCACAAGAAGAGGGCACAGATCAAAAGAAGGAAGGTAGAAGATACCAGTGTGGCAGTGGGTACACTGGCATCCCAGTAGGGTGGGACTGAGGAACAACACCTGGCTTGGAGGCCAATGGGATGAAAAGACAGGGGGGAGACAACCTGGCAAGGCTACATACTCCCCCGACACATTAGGTGGCAGCCTCCTTGGGTGATGCTGCCTGTGTGGACACCCGTAAGGCATGTTGGGCACTGGAGTCCCAATGGGTAGTCTCGTTGGGTTCCATGGGCAGAGATCCATCATCCCTACTTCTGCTCGACCCAGATGTGCTTCCATCAGACAATGCCCTGGCACCGGAAGTAAGATAAAACAGATAAGAGTTTTAGATAGGGTCCAAGATAAAAGAAGCCACTTGATCTCATTCAGGTGAGTTGGAGTTTGATGGAAGAAGGACAAAGACTCACCTGAAAGAGTGGAAGGAGAGGACAAAGCCATTTGCCACTTTTTATCCCGTTTTGTAAGGTATCTGTGCAAATAGACCCTTTATGTAAACTGGGTTTTCTGTCAGTGAGGTTGTGTCTGGGGTTTTGGGGGGTGCCGCAATGCCCCTACATCCACGGACTTTGGACCACAGCTCAGCAAACAGCTGGCATCAAGGCTCATTTCACAGGTCACCCATGTTCCATATGTAGTTTTTACTCACGTCTATTATTGAGCTTTCCAGAATAACTGGTCTACTTGGGAGTCACATATTAGCGTAATATCGACTTTCTTGGTACTGTAAAAAAGCTGGCAGTGTTACGTTTTCAGAACCTTCGTACCGAAATATCGGTTCATGTGAAACCTCTATATGCATTACATAAATCTTAAATAATAAACCTAAAACTCTTAACATAAATGTAATAAAAGCAATAAACACATGAAAAATTACAATTCACAATTAAAGGAAACGACAACAAAAATGAAATTAAACATAAGCCACAGATGAAATATAACACTAGCTGCAAGGAAAATGGGAAAACGGTCAGGGGGGGTCTCCAGCCCTCCATCGGGCAGGTCACAGCATATTGGCCTAAAAATAATAAATAATTCTTTACATTTATATGTGCTCTTTTCTCTCCATGCAGGGAGGACCCGGGAAGAGAAGCCACAACCTCCTCACTGCAAACAGCTCCCCAGTCCAGCGCGAACGTCTGACTGAGTTTTAGCACACGGTCAAACACGCTCTTGTCTCACGGCGGTTAACACCGGAACACGAAAAGAAGCCGCGAAGAGCCAAGTAAAGAACGGCGTGAGGAGTTTCCACCTGAAACTCGCCCAGTTCACCTGAGTGGTAGTTGATATACGGTCGATAACGTTGTCACATATTATGTTTTTTGTGTACTTTTTAGCTGGATCCGCCTCTTGCTTCTTTCAGAGGGGTCCTAGAAAATAACGTACTGGGGATATCTCTTTAAGGGGAGTTGGGGGGCCAAACTACGCCTGTGGGTCCTTGCCATACGGTACGTTGGTGTGACGTGAAGGTTAATGACTTTAAAAAGGCAAGGCGGCACGTATGAAGAAAAAAAAAAACAAGAAGAAACGAGAAGGAGTAGAAGGTGAACTGGAGGAAAGGAGATGGGAAGGCGTATAACACGGAGCTGCAAGCAGTAAAGCATTCAAGAGAGACTCTGGATTAAAGACTGTTGGGTGCATGGATAGGTTTTCCATTAAACCTAAAAAGACCTTCGGAGTTCACGTCTTGTCTTGGCTGTAATGAAGTGGGCGTCGGCCATGGACGAACGCTAGCGCGGAGACTCCCGGGTGTGACGGATTTTCATCCCTCCTCAAAAAGAACTGACCCTAAGCCGGTGAGATCTCTTCTTGCTATCTAAGTTCAGTAAATAGTCTCAGCGGCATCACCTCAGGATTGGTCGCTAGCGCTACTGCAGTTTTTCCCTGGCCGAGTGAAGATAAACTTTTGGACAAAGTTAACATAAAAGGGACTGGGGTACATTGGGGGAATTATATGTATGCATCCGTTGGTTATTTAGATATATGTAATTGAGAAGATAGAAATAGGATATTTCTTCTTCTTTTTCATTTTTTCCTTCTTTCCTTCTGGCTTTTTTTTTGCTTTCTTCACTGCTGCGCCGAATTCTGGGTAATATATTAGAGTGTTCAAGGGGTTTGTATAGATATAGTGATTATAGGAATTGTTTATAAGGGTTTATTGTTGTTTAAAATATATATTATTTTTGTGTTTGATGAAAGATTGATTGGGTGATCACTTCCATAACATAAGTACATTTCATCTGGAAACTCCAAATTGAGGCTTAGGTTCTGTCGGTTGCCGTTCCTGATAGAATTTTTTTTTTCCCCCTAAGACTAGGAGATATTCTGTGTGTGAGGGCTCTTCATTCAACAAAAAGGGGAGATCGCTACAACTTGCCTTTTAGGGATGCCAGCGATTCCCCGACCTTCCTCAGCGACACGGCGCCATCCTCCACGTCCTTCAAGGTGACAGCTTTGTGGACGGTGGTGGAGTCTTTCTTCAGGTCATCCACATACTTCTCCAGCTCGCTGTCGGCACAAAGAAATAGCAATTTTCAGTTCATGTGTTCCAGAACGAGTTCCACCAGTGCCTACCTTGACATAAATCAACACAACATTCCAGAAAAATACACGTAAAGGATAAGTTTCAAATTTTTCAAGTCACAGTTCTTTCTTCACAATCATGGTATATGTTTATTAGCCACATAAAACTGTGATTTCAAGTGAAGGTGTATTTTTTTTTTTTTTAAATAAATTTTAAAGATACTTTGTCTATTCATGCAGCACACAATGGGACTAATGGATACACGGGCCCATGGGGGGATTAAAAAGCCATTAAAACGTAGCAAATACGTCCACCTTGCTGCGGTTTCCATTTAAGAACATACGCCTTTTGCGTTTTTGAGACATTCTTGCGGGCAGCAGTAAGGAGACCTGGGTTTGCTTCCCGGGTCCTCCCTGCGTGGAGTTTGCATGTTCTCCCTGTGTCTGCGTGTGCGTGTCCTCCGGGTGCTCCGGTTTCCTCCCACAGTCCAAACACATGCAGGTTAGGTGGATTGGCGATCCTAAATTGTCTCTATTCTGTGTGTGTGTGTGCCCTGCCTGAGATTTGTTCCTGCCTTGCACCCTGTGAGGCTGGGATTGGCTCCAGCAGACCCCCGTGACCCTGTGTTAGGATATAGCGAGTTGGATAATGGATAATAGATGGAGACATTCTTGTGAAAACAAAAGGAAACTAGAAATAACTATTTTATCACTGATTTTTGGAACTATTTTTTCTTCCTGTTCTCTTGGCTGCTCACAGTCGCCATCTTGGTGGAGTCATGCCAGCCCGACAAGCCCTGAGCACCAAGCTCTAGCCTGCTTATTTACCTGACTTTTACTTTTGCAGTTCTATTTTTTTTTCCCCCCCCAACAGTTATTTTCATTTTTCATCTCCAGCACCGTCATGCTTAGCACTGGTGCCCCCCAGGGCCGTGTACTCGGCCCACTTCTGTTCACTCTGTTGACTCATCACTGTACAGCTGCATGCAGCTCTGACTGAGTTTGTGAGCGACACCATGGCGGTTAGTGACAGCGATGGAGATGAGTCAGCCGACAGAATGGAGACACCATGATGAGTGGACTGGTACAAGTGCAACATTCTGTCTCTGATTGTGGACGAGACGAAAGAGATGATGGCTGACCGACTTCAGGAAGACCCATGATGTCCACGCCCCACTGCACATTGAGGGCTCTGCAAAAGAACTGGTCAAGAGCACCTGATGCCTGATCTTGCTTGGTCAATTAACACTACATCTCTATAGGACAAGATGGTGCAGAAGTTTTGATTTCTTCAGTGCCTTCACCCATCCCTGTGAAGAGGGTCAAGTCAGGTGGACAAGCCTGTGGTGTCATGGATAGTGGACTATCACTCGGGCAGACCATCGTGTGCGAGATTCAAGGACACTGGAGCAGCATAAGGAACAGGCCTGTCTGCTTTACTCTTCACTCTGTACACTATAAATAACAGCAGGTCAGGTCAGGTCAGGTCACTGGCAGAAATTCTCTTATGATTCTGCACTTATGGGGTGTATTGATAAGGGGGGTGAGACAAAGGAGAGGAGTCGGGGGGAGAACTTTATGAACTGTCTGCAACTTAACATCAGCAAAACCAAGGAACTGCTTATTGACTTTCACCAAACACCAAAGAGCCTCCATGACTGGTCACTGTCCAAGGAGTGGATGTAGAAGTGGTCCGTTCCTACAAGTACTTGGGGGTCTACATCAATGAGAGGTTGGACTGGTCCCGGACCACAAAGGAACAAAAGAATCAGGTTGTTTTTTTTTTTTTTTTCTTAGGAGTTTGTGTGAAGTGACCTCCTTCACATCTTCTACAACTCTGTGATGGCCAGTATGGTGTGCTGGGCTGGTAACACCACTTTTATAGAGGACCACCGAAACAACAAGCTAATTAAAAGGGCAGACTCAGTTATGGGACTCACTTTGGACACCCTGGAGGTCAGACAGAATTAAAACAAAACTGAGTGCCATTATGAACTTGCTGCACATCCTCTCTGCGACACACCAACACTGAGGACTTTCAGCCAGCAAGTCATTCAGCAGAAGTGGGTGGAGAAACGCAATTGGGGGCTCCAATATACTAACAGCTGTAACACATCTGTAAAGTGTCACACTGGGACTGCCACATCAGAAGTTTTCTTTCTTTTTAGTTACCTTGCATTTTAGTTATTCTGGTGAGTGTGTGTGTAATTATTTATTGATATATTTATGTATTTATTTATTTAAAGAGCTTTCAGTAAAAAGCCAAATTTCCCCCTGAGGACAAATTAAGACCGCCCTACCTACCTATCTAATAATGCCCTTTCCTATCTGTCTATCTTACAATGCCCTTTGCTATCTATCAATCAATCAATCAATCATATGGTGCCTGTCATATCTATCTATCATATAGTGCCTTTCATTCTATCTATCTATCTATTTATCTATCTATCATATAGTGCCTTTCATTCTATCTATCTATCATATAGTGCCTTTCATTCTATCTATCTATCTATCATATAGTGCCTTTCATTCTATCTATCTATGATATAGTGCCTTTCACTCTATCTATCTATCTATCATATAGTGCCTTTCTATCTATCTATCATATAGTGCCTATCTATCTATCTATCTATCTATCTATCATATAGTGCCTATCTATCTATCATATAGTGCCTATCTATCTATCTATCTATCATATAGTGCCTATCTATCTATCTATCATATAGTGCCTATCTATCTATCTATCTATCTATCTATCTATCTATCTATCTATCATATAGTGCCTATCTATCTATCTATCTATCATATAGTGCCTATCTATCTATCTATCTATCTATCATATAGTGCCTATCTATCTATCTATCTATCTATCTATCATATAGTGCCTATCTATCTATCTATCTATCATATAGTGCCTATCTATCTATCTATCTATCTATCATATAGTGCCTATCTATCTATCTATCTATCTATCATATAGTGCCTATCTATCTATCTATCTATCTATCATATAGTGCCTATCTATCTATCTATCTATCTATGCCCTTTCCTATCTATCTACCTTTCTTTCTATCTTTCTATGTACAGTCATGGCCAAAAGTTTTGAGTATTGCTTTTCACAAAACAACAACTTCTCCCAACCATCCCAGAGCAATTTTGGTGACCAGCAGTGCCTTTTCCAACATGATGGAGCACCGGGCCAGAAGGCAAAAGTGAGAACTAAGTGGCTCGGGGAACAAAACATCGAAATTTGGGGTCCATGGCCAGGAAACACCCCAGACCTTAATTTGATTTGGCTCAGAAGTTGATTGCCAGCCTGCCAGGGTGAACTGTAGAGGTCTTGAAAAAGAAAGAAGGGCCAACACTGCAAATATTGACTCGGTGCATAAACTTAATGTCATTGTCAATAAAAGCCTTTGAAACTTCTGAACTGCTTGTAATTCTACTTCAGAATACATTGAAACATCTGGCAAAAAGACCTAAAAGCACTAAAGCAGCAAACTTTGTGAAATCTAATACTTGTGTCCTTCTGCAAACTTTTGGCCATGACTGTATATTCCTCCCATGAGACACATTAAGTACAATCTGTCAGTCTGTTTATAGATGTGTGAATGTACCCAGCAACAGAATGGCACACCGTCCCACCAGTGTGTGGGTCTTCTTGCACTTAATGCTGCAGGGATTTTCTCTGATTTACCCTTCAACTAAGCCCTATAAAGAAACAAATGGATTTTACCACATGCTACTTGAGACACAAGTGGTGTAATTCTGCTGCACTCCACCAGATGGCAGTGTGGCCTTATCAATTAGTTCTTTTTGTGCAGTCTGAAAAATGAAAGAAGCCGAGTTTGCAGATTTTGATAAAAGCTTCCATGGTTGCTCATGTAGCATATCGTCTCCATCATGGCAGATGTCTGCTGCTATGCTGATGCCACTTTATTCTCATCTCTGTGTTCCGGGCACCAATTCTACCTGCATAACAGTGCTTCCATTAAGCAATGATAGGAGAAACTGCACCAAGCTTTAAAGCAACCTTCAAATAGCAGCTCCACACTTGGGTGACTGCTTGGAAAACTCTTTACATCGTATTTGATTTTTTGATTTGATATGCTTTGTTAATTTCTGAGGGGATGCTGTCTTTTCACATGACCTTTTGGGGGTCAGAGTACAGGGTCAGCCTCTCCATAGTGCCCCCCTGAAGCAATTTTCTGGTTAAAATGCCTTACTCAAGTACTGTATGTTAATTATCCACCTGAGTTTTTTGGTTTATATTTCTAAATAAAGTTTTTGCTCACCTCTGCTCCTGTCCTTAACTGTAAGCATTTAAAGCATCTGTCAGGTTATATTTGTGTTTAATTTCTTGCATTATTCATATTATTGTTGCCTACATAACATGTGTGGCTGTCTGACAGCGCCAGTGACCCAAGTTCAAATCTGGCCTACATCTGGTGCTATTGGCCACTATGCCGCCAGCTTTCAAGTTCCTCCACTTCAGCTTCGGTTGGGGGTCCTCACTTGTCTTTCCACAGTTTTGTTTGCCTTCAGGGGTCCCGTGGACAGCTGTTCTTATGATGAAGTCTGACAGTGTGTCCAATCCACCTCCATCTTCTTCTTCTAATGACAACGATGGTGCCCATGCTCTCCTGCTTACATCTGGTTTGCCCTCGATTTAAACTTTGCTTTTTATTGAATCTATTTATTGATTTTAACCTCTACTTTACATATCATTTTATAGATTATTGTATTATGTATTGCAGTTTTATTGTTTGATTTTAACAAAAGCACTAGACTCTTGCACCAAACGCCCTGCTGCCTGTGTGCGTATCCGGCTCATTCTCGGGTAATGTCACCACCAATTCTGGGAAACAATCAAGAAGTGTGGGTCCAACCCGGACTGTCACATAGCAGTCATCGAGGTTGGCATCCCCCACATGTCATTTCACCCAAAGACCACTTAAGCCGAGTATCTAAATCACTGAAGACTTCGATTTACATCCGCGTGATTTCTGGATTCTCCAAGAATGAAAGTCAACAGCCCAAGGGGTCGGAGGACCCACCGAATGATCTGAAATACTGGGCCGACTGGTGACCACCCCCCCCCACTTTTTATGTGTAAAATGACCCAGTTCTCATCCCACAGTTGATTTTTGGGATGCCTACCAGCATTCCTAAATTTTATTTTTGATCCCATTTTTTTCTTTCTCCATTGGCACACACTGACAAGTCTGCCACCTTTTATGGATGGCAGCTGTGCCTGCCATGAAATGCAATTCTGCTGAGAGCTCTCCCTTAGGAAACTCATTTCAATTCAATGTACCTTTCTTTCTTTTTATACAGCGCTTTTCTCTGGAGACCACCTTGGAGTGCAGGGTAGGAAGTGTTTGTACGGACACTCTAAAGTCCCCCCCGGGGGAAGTCATGACAAGGACACTGCAGTGCAGGAGCGCCAGAAGAATGCGGACCAAGAAAACAAGTGGACCACACGCCAGGAGTGAGAAACAGCTGCCCCATGATTTCTTCTTTAGAGGGGCCGGCTAGAACAGCAGCTGACCGTGGACCCCCAGATGCTGCCGAGCGGAGTTCTTCTTTATCTCCCCCCCCACCCACCCCACTTCTATGGCTCAACAAGTTATTAACATGACGGCTTTCAAAAGCAGTTTGCTTTCCTGCCAGTTCAAACAAATCGGTGCCTTTGTGCGTTTAGCGATCTGTCAGCTTTGCACACTCAGTGGCCGCTTTATTAGGTACGCCTTGATAGTACCGTGTCGGACCCCCTTCAGTGTCCAGAACTGCCGTAATCCTTCATGGCGCAGATTCAACAAGGGGTTTTGGTCCATACCGACATTGAGATTTGTCAGCTGCGCTTTCATTTTTATCCCTTAGGTGTTATTTGAACTCTAAATTACAGTTTGCCAGAATGTGCAAAGCCAAAACCCTTTAGTGTGTCAGCATGGCTCCCTCGCGGATGAGCTGTTACCCCGTGAAGCACACATTCACTAACACCGTGTGTGACCCAGCAGGAGTCGTTCATCCTCTCGGTGGCAAACAATTCAAAGTCTGGAGATGCAAGAACACCTCATCAGAAAAGCGCTTTTGGTATCAATAAGCTTTACGCTCATAAAGTGGGATATATTAAGCATTGCCATATCCACCCGGCAGCACGGCCGTCACCTAATGCACCTTTATTACACCCTACTGGAGGAGCTGCTTGTCCGAGGATGGAAAGAGCAAAAGGGTGAAGATCTGGAGTTGAGGATTAAAAAATGACAAGCTCGAGCGATGATCCAGAGCGAGAAATCTAAGTAGTTACTAACGCCTGTCACACAGCTGACTGGCTTTACTGAAAGTATGACGCCAAGCCAGGGGATGGATGAATGGTACTATTGCCACTTCTCCCTCTTACGCAGACCACCAGAAGGCACTCACAAATAGAACTTCCGCTATCAAACCGCCACGCCCTCCTGCAGACCTCACTTCCGGTTAAGAACCCACCCCTTCCTGTCCTGCACCTCGAAGTCCTTCTGAGCCCTCCAATCAACACCCCTCAGTCATAACTTCTGACTCGGTCGTTCCTGACAATATACGGGGTGGACCACCTTCTTCTTTGTTCCTTTTGTCTCATGACACCCCCCTCTATTCTGTTTCTCTTCTTGGTGGCACTTGGTGCCAGTGCTCTACTGCCAGGCTGCTCTCCTTCTGTACGGAATAGTCATCTCGGATAAAGGAGCACTGGAATCAACCGATGGGAGAGATTCTCGCATTTGATTGGAGGAGAAGCACAGACATCTCTGTGGAAGCCCAGGAGCGGGTAGACGGCCAGTTGGCCAAGGTCTCCAGGACGGTGACTTCATTTTAGACCTTCTATTTTATGATTTAAATCTCCTCCATTGTCAACTGGCCACAGTGGACAGATATTGTTGGTTCCTATTTAGGTTTAATCAGATTCTACTTGGGCGACATGGTGGTGCAGCTGCCTCGCAGTAAGGAGACCTGGGTTTGCTTCCCGGGTCCTCCCTGAGTGGAGTCTGCATGTTCTCCCCGTGTCTGCGTGGGTTTCTCCCCACAGTCCAAAGACATGCAGGTGAGGTGCATTGGCGATCCTAAATTGTCCCTAGTGTGGGCATGGTGTGCATGTGTCCTACAGTGGGCTGGCACCCTGTCCGGGGTTTGTTCCTGCCTTGCACCCTGTGCTGGCTGGGATTGGCGCCTGGGCACCCCTGTGGCCCTGTGTTAGGATATAGCTGGTTGGAAGATGACTGACTGACTGACTTTCTGGGTTTCTACCCTGATCTCTGCCTGTTATGTGTACCAGTTCTGTATTTAGTACCGTATATACTCATGTAAGAGTCGGGTCTTGAAACCCGAAAAATCGATCATAAAAGCAGACCCCGACTATATATATATATATATATATATATATATATATATATATATATATATATATATATATATAGTGTGTGTATATATTACATATACATACGTACACACACATACATACATAGATACACACATACAAACATATATACACACATACATACATACTTATGTACAGTATGTATATTAGGGTGCCAATAAACAATATGCGAAAAAGTAACATATCTATTTTGTGAAGTCTTACCCTGTAGAAATGTTCGTTTTCATAAAAATGATACATGAAAAAAACATGGAGATAATATAACAACATTTACTGGTGGCACAATGCTTCTGAAGTCATCAGTATTTATTGTAAAATCCCCTTTTCATGTAACTATTATGCTTGTTATTGACAGGTGTTGTACTTGGAATATTCAGCATAACTGAGCTTTTAAAATAAATTTGTACTGTTTTTTTATCTATGCCTAGTTTGTTTTTCTATGCCTAGAGTTTACTTTTGTTGTTGTGACACTTGTGTAAGAAACGTAAAATAAAGCAATAAATGAAAAAACGGGTATTTTGTATATGCTAATACAGGCAGATTTCATTCACAGCTCCATCCATCCATCATCCAACCTGCTATATCCTAACTACAGGGTCACAGGGGTCTGCTGGAGCCAATCCCAGCCAACACAGGGCACAAGGCAGGAAACAAACCCCAGGCAGGGCGCCAGCCCACCGCAGGGCGCACACACCAAGCACAATTTAGAATCACCAATGAACCTAACCTGCATGTCTTTGGACTGTGGGAGGACACCCACGCAGACACGGGGAGAACATGCAAACTCCACTCAGGGAGGACCCGGGAAGCAAACCCAGGTCTCCTGACTGCGAGGCAGCTGCGCCACCACTGTGCCACCCACAGTTCCCAAAGTTAACTTGTGTGATTCCAGTATTTTATCAGTAACAGGCTTACACACAGTACAGGCCAAACGTTTGGACACAGCTCCTCATTCAATGTGTTTTCTTGATTTTCATGACCATTTACATTGCTAGATTCTCACCGAAGGCATCAAAACTATGAATGAACACATGTGGAGTTATGTACTTAACAAAAAAAGGTGAAAAAACTGAAAACATGTTTTATATTCTAGTTTCTTCAAAATAGCCACCCTTTGCTCTGATTACTGCTTTGCACACTCTTGGCATTCTCTCGATGAGCTTCAACAGGTAGTCACCTGAAATGGTTTTCACTTCACAGGTGTGCCTTATCAGGATGATTTAGTGGGATTTCTTGCTTTATCAATGGGGTTGGGACCAGCAGTTGTGTTGTGCAGAAGTCAGGTTAGTTGGACGATCATTTATTTTTCAACAGGACAATGACCCGGCTGTGTAAGGGCTATTTGACCAAGAAGGAGAGTGATGGAGTGCAGTAAATGGTCATGAAAATAAAGAAAACACATTGAATGAGGAGGGGTGTAAAAACTTTTGGCCTGTACTGTACTCCTTGTGAGTGATAACAGAGGAACTGAGACAGCAAGAAGAAAATGTTACAGTGCTGTTCGGCTGTTTGCATAGCGTAGTCCTATAAGCCAGATGGGATTATTTCTTATTTCTATCTGCATCTTTAGATTGCTACAAAGCTGTACCAAAATTATAAACTTACCGAGTCCTAATTACTCAATACTGCTATATTTGCATAACAGGTATAGGTGAAGGACTTAAGCAAGATGACATCAGCTGTAGATATTAAGTCAAGGCAATCACGACACGGTGGATGGCTTATAGGAGGACTCTCTGAGACCATGACTGGCTGTAAGCTACCTTCTAACAGACAAGAGCTAAGTCGATTTTTCATTTGCATGCTGTTGAGAAGAAAACAGTCCAGGATGGAGATTTCACAGGACTTCCTCGTGGACGATCCTGACTCATGGGACAGTAATGAAGCATATATTTCAGGTCAGTGCAATGTCAAACACCTGAAAGTGGTCAATGATGCAGCGGAGAGAGGAGTGGCACTGATTCAGTCATTCAATTCGGCCATCACAAACCAAGAAGAACAGAAACAGGACCTCCTACAAGTTGTAGAAGACCATCGCAAACAGTTTCCAGCACCAACAAAAACCTCTGAAAAGCTCTGAAGAGCTGGACAGAAAGGTCATATCAGCACGGACGCTTCTGTACAGTGAATAGCGAAAAATTCTGATCTCTTGTGCCACCAGTTCATATTGTTTGATTGTGATAAAGCTTTGTGTAATTTATCATGGTAACTAGAGGAACTAAACTGGGGGCTAAGACGTGAGAAAATAAAAACATATACAGTGGTGTGAAAAACGATTTGCCCCCTTCCTGATTTCTTATTCTTTTGCATGTTTGTCACACAAAATGTTTCTGATCATCAAACACATTTAACCATTAGTCAAATATAACACAAGTAAACACAAAATGCAGTTTTTAAATGATGGTTTTTAGTATTTAGGGAGAAAAAAAATCCAAACCTACATGGCCCTGTGTGAAAAAGTAATTGCCCCCTTGTTCAAAAATCACCTAACTGTGGTGTATCACACCTGAGTTCAATTTCCGTAGCCCCCCCAGGGCTGATTACTGCCACACCTGTTTCAATCAAGAAATCACTTCAATAGGAGCTGCCTGACACAGAGAAGTAGACCAAAAGCACCTCAAAAGCTAGACATCATGCCAAGATCCAAAGAAATTCAGGAACAAATGAGAACAGAAGTAATTGAGATCTATCAGTCTGGTAAAGGTTATAAAGCCATTTCTAAAGCTTTGGGACTCCAGCGAACCACAGTGAGAGCCATTATCCACAAATGGCAAAAACATGGAACAGTGGTGAACCTTCCCAGGATTGGCCGGCCGACCAAAATTACCCCAAGAGCGCAGAGACGACTCATCCGAGAGGTCACAAAGACCCCAGGACAACGTCTAAAGAACTGCAGGCCTCACTGCCTCAATTAAGGTCAGTGTTCACGACTCCACCATAAGAAAGAGACTGGGCAAAAACGGCCTGCATGGCAGATTTCCAAGACGCAAACCACTGTTAAGCAAAAAGAACATTAGGGCTCGTCTCAATTGTGCTAAGAAACATCTCAATGATTGCCAAGACTTTTGGGAAAATACCTTGTGGACTGATGAGACAAAAGTTGAACTTTTGGAAGGCAAATGTCCCGTTACATCTGGCGTAAAAGGAACACAGCATTTCAGAAAAAGAACATCATACCAACAGTAAAATATGGTGGTGGTAGTGTGATGGTCTGGGGTTGTTTTGCTGCTTCAGGACCTGGAAGGCTTGCTGTGATAGATGGAACCATGAATTCTACTGTCTACAAAAATCCTGAAGGAGAATGTCCGGCCATCTGTTCGTCAACTCAAGCTGAAGCGATCTTGGGTGCTGCAACAGGACAATGACCCAAAACACACCAGCAAATCCACCTCTGAATGGCTGAAGAAAAACAAAATGAAGACTTTAGAGTGGCCTAGTCAAAGTCCTGACCTGAATCCAATTGAGATGCTATGGCATGACCTTAAAAAGGCGCTTCATGCTAGAAAACCCTCAAATAAAGCTGAATTACAACAATTCTGCAAAGATGAGTGGGCCAAAATTCCTCCAGAGCGCTGTAAAAGACTCATTGCAAGTTATCAAACGCTTGATTGCAGTTATTGCTGCTAAGGGTGGCCCAACCAGTTATTAGGTTCAGGGGGCAATTACTTTTTCACACAGGGCCATGTTGGTTTGGATTTTTTTTTCTCCCTAAATAATAAAAACCATCATTTAAAAACTGCATTTTGTGTTTACTTGTGTTATATTTGACTAATGGTTAAATGTGTTTGATGATCAGAAACATTTTGTGTGACAAACATGCAAAAGAATAAGAAATCAGGAAGGGGGCAAATAGTTTTTCACACCACTGTATATACACACAATTTTTTTTTTGAGTTTCTGTAAAATTTTAATTTCATCAGGATATCAAATTATAATCTAATGTAATGTGGTAAGAAGCACTTACTGAGTAAGAAAGGTGGTTTATGAGGTAAGGGTTTACTAAACTGTGCTGCCTATAATACAAGCTGGTGGTCCACAGTTGACACTTTGGAGTGTAAAGCACAAATCTGTCAATTTAATCCCCAGTAGAGCATTTAAGTGAGACCCTTCAAATGGCAGTGGTCACATTATACACAAACAAACGTTGCATAAATGTCTAATGTCATTTGCCAAGTGCAAGTCATTTAGGAGAAAAATAAATGTTGATACAAGTGTTTTTAATACAGTATAGGCAGCGTCCCACTAGTGGCTACTTAAAAGGCGAACAACTGTGACACGAGCACATCTTGGACCACCCTAGACCCCCAGTTATAAAGTCAAAATGTAAAGAAGGTTAAATGAATATATCACCAAAGCTGTTGGATGATCTTCTCCTCTTCAGCTAGATATTTCTGCCTGTCTTCCTCGACCAGCATCCTCTGCCTCTGCACGGGGTCTTCAAGTCTTTTCACGACCTCCGTCACTTTGCTGTTGATCTCGGCTTCTGCCTTCTTCAGCATCAGACTCAGTGTTTCCTGGTTTTGCATCTGGCGTGGACACGCAAAACAAAGGAAAAATTCAGCACAATGACGGCCCTGTCACACACCTCCTCTGTCACCTTCAGATTACACTTAACCAAAAAATGTACGTCACGTCATTTCATTTTTTTAACCCACTTAATCCTAACCAGTGTTGCGGGTGCCGGAGTCTATCATAGCTGGCACAAGGCATAAACAAGCCCCGGACACGGCGCCAGTCCGTCTCATAACAGCAGACCCCCATATACCCCTGCATGCACTCGCTTCAGTCCCTCAGGTGTTTTACTTTATCAAAATCTTGACACTCTCAGTGGGCAAACATCAGCCTGGGGTTCTTGTTCGGATAAGACTTTGCTATTAAACGCAAATGCTAACCAAGTTGACACTTTTGTAGGAAGTGCAGCACCGTGGGAGGCTGCCGTCTATGAAAAATGTAACATAAAATAACATTGTCAAATCCCGTTTAGTCTAATTCCGGGTCACAGCTGGGTCGGCGCGCCATTGCAAGGCCCAGTTAAGCTACGTCCACATTATATTAAGCTATATTAAAGGTTTTTTAATGAAAACAATCTCCAACCACACTAGCATTTAAGAACGTATCTCTGCCTACACTAAAACGACACATATGATTTACACCGACACCGCATGCATCAGCAGAAACAGCAAAACTAGTGTCCTCTGTAGGCATCCCATCTAAATCAATTACTTTGGCTAACTGTGGCTTGCTTTTTTTCTTGTACTATTGGTTATGCATTTGGCCATGGGAATTATCACAAAACTGCAGCAACCAATCATTGCTTTTTTTGTGCATGTATGCACCATTCAGACTGCACCCTGTGGTGTTAGGGGTCCACAGCTCGCTTAGCAAAGGCCGTTTTTTTAAATAAATCATCACCTCGCTCGCGGCTTAGTGAGGGGGCGTTGGGCCATAGCAAGCCACGGGGCGATCTGCGGTGTGGGCATTTCTCACCGAGTGCACAGGTGAGGAACTGCCCACATTCGTGATTGTTCCCGTGGCTAATGTGCTGCAGCTGCTGTGGCCCCTTGCTGTACTCAAAGCATCATGATGCACCAACATTGATGGACTGAAAGCCAGAAGTCTATGTGACCATCATCATCAGGTCCTTCCATGAAAACCCTAAATACAAAGAGGACTGTTTGATTTACCTTAGGTAGATTGCCCAGAGGGGACTGGGCGGTCTCTTGGTCTGGAACCCCTACAGATTTTATTTTTTTCTCCAGCCTTTGGAGTTTTTTTTTTTGTTTTTTCTGTCCACCCTGGCCATCGGACCTTACTCTTATTCTATGTTAATTAATGTTGACTTATGTTATTTTTTATTGTGTCTTCTATTTTTCTATTCATTTTGTAAAGCACTTTGAGCTACATTTTTTTGTATGAATATGTGCTATATAAATAAATGTTGATTGATTGATTGATTGATATAAAAGAAGTGCGAGTCGGTTGGGAGGGGGATCTGAAAAGAACGAGAGGAAAAAAAGGAAGAGAGGACGGAGGTTATATGGAGCGAGAGAGAGACAAAGAGTGTATGGGTGAGTGAGTGAGCGAGCGAGCGAGCGAATGAGCGCTCGTGGGCAGCTGCGAGGAAGCCTGGGTGTTGGGCCTACATCCAGGAGTTAGAGTTGGAAGTTGCTCCCGCTGAGCGAGCAGGTAGCGGGAGTGACCAGGGAAAGGTGACTGGCCGCGGAAGGCCGGAAATGCAGCGGGAGTCGGGACGCTTGGAGTTGAGGTCCTTGGTGTGAGCGTCCTGGAAACTAAGGAGTCCAAGTCTCAGGCCTGGGATGAGTGCCAGACCGAAGCCAGGATCGGGAGGTCACCAGACCTGTGTGTGTGAGTTGAAAATGGCAGCTGCAGTTTGCTGAGAAGCAGGTGAGACGCTAGCGGAGAACAGCACCGGGCTTATTGGTGCTTTTAGAAGACCGCTTCCTAAGGAACATTTTAACCTCGTTTTAAAAGGGTTGTTTTTTCTATTGTTTTTAACCTCCACATTTCTTTTATGGATTATTTACTTACTTGAACTTTGAATCACTGCACTATTTATTGAACACTGTTTTGTTGACTGTTTTTATTAAAAGCACTTTTGCACATTTATACCATCCCCTTCCTCAATTGTTTATTGCCTCAACTGTCTAGCTCATTGGTGACATTACCGACGGTGTTGGGTTCAAGGGCTCCCGAACAGCAATGGGAGCGTGGAGCCAAACCCGCATCGTCACACACCCATACGTAAATTTCAATGCACACAGGTAAACAACACAACAAGCACCAAGGAAATCAACTCTTCTGTGTCCCTTATGTTGGCATGTGCTTCTCTTCTATGACTAATCAGGGTATGACACGTTGTAATGAACAGGATCCAATCAGGGCAGGCCCATGTGAAAAGCGTGAACCAACAATCAGAGTCCACATTTTCAAAACTCTTCGTTTTCACCCATCCACATTGCAGTTCTGGGGTGGTGTGAACGAAAAGCAAAAATGGAGACTAATGCCTGCATTTTTAAACATAAAATGCAGTATTGTGGAAGTAGCCATACACTGTGTGCACGATTATTAGGCAAGTTGTATTTTTGAGGATTAATTTTAATATGGAACAAACACAGTGCTGTCAGTCAATCCAAAATGTTAATAAACCTGAAACCTGAATGTTTCACAACGGAAATGTGAGTGTGAACATCATCAGGGAATACATATGTGCACACAATTATTAGGCAACTATTAGTGTGCAGATTTATTATGCAACTAAAGGAAAAATGAAAATTTTCCCATCTCACTTGTTTATTTTCATCTGTTATAGTGAGAATAATAAACAAACACCTCAAAATTTACAAATAAACATCTCTGACATTTCAAAAAAAATAAATCAATCAATCAATGACCAATATAGCCACCCTTCTTTCCAATAACAGTCATAAGCCTTTCCATTCATGGAGTCTGTCAGTTTCTTGATCTGTTGACGATCAGCTTTTTGTGGAGCAGTGACTACAGCCTCCCAGACACTCTTCAGAGAGGTGTATTGTTTTTCTCCCCCGTAAATCTAGCGTTTAAGAAGTGCCCACAAGTTCTCGATAGGGTTTAGGTCAGATGAGGAAGGGGGCCATGTCATTATTCCTTCATCTTTAAGGCCTTTACTGGCTGGCCACGCAGTGGAGAACTTCGATGCAAGTGATGAAGCATTGGCCTGCATAAAAATCATGGTCTTTTCCTGTATCACTGTTTGAAGAAAGTGTCTTCGAAAAACTGGCAGTAGGTTTGGGAGTTGATTTTGAGTTCACCTTCAATGCAAAAAGGTCCAACTAGCTCATCTTTAAAAATACCAGCTCATACCAGTACCCCACCTCCACGTTGGAGTGGAGCTCTGTGCCCATTACTGATCCACAGGTCCATCCATCTGGTCCATCAAGAGTCACTCTCATCTCATCGGTCCATAAAACCTTTGAAAAAATCTGTCTTCAGATATTTCTTGGCCCAGTTTTGACGTTTCAACTTATGTTTCTTGTTCAGTGGTGGTTGGGTTTCAGCCCTCCTTACCTTGGCCATGTCTTTGAGCACTGAACACCTTGTACTTCTGGGCACTCCAGGTAGGTTGCAGCTCTGGAATATGAAAGTACTGGAGGATAATGGGTTCCTGGTAGCTTCACGTTTGATTCTTCTCAAATCTTTGGCAGCTAATTTGCGTCTTTTGTTCTCAACACGTTTCTTGCGACCCTGTTGACTATTTGCAACAAAATGTTTGATGGTTCTGTGATCACACACCAATATCTTAGCAATTCCAAAAGTGCTGCATCCCTCTGAAAGACTTTTTCCAATTTTTGACTTTTCAGAGTCAGTTAAATCTCTTTTTTGGCCCATTTTGCCCGAGGAAAACTAGCTGCCTAATAATTGTGCACACCTTGATATAGGGTGTTGATCTCCTTAGGCCACACCCTCCCTCATTACACAAATACACATCACCTGACGTGCTTAAATCCAATAAGCATTCAAGTTAATACAGCTTGGAGTTGGAATATACGCATTAAAAATGATGATATGGTCAAAATACTCACTTGCCTAATAATTGTGCACACAGTGTATACCGTATATATATTTGCTGATCAACACTGTTCTTCTAATAAAGACAGAAATTTTTTTATGCCATTTATAATGAGAAGTTTCATATAATGGATGAAGGAGGCCAGGCTTACAATCCGAGCACGTGGAGCCACTCGTGTTTAAAGTCAAGTACCCATCAGTTATGGCAGCTAAACTGGTAAATCAGCTAACTTGTTTATTTTCTGTTTTTCTTTTTGAAACTGAAAACTAATATTTGCAAGTGATAATAATGAATTCTATAAATATGAAAAATCATTTGTACTTAAAATAATAAATATTCATGATAACCGTGAAAAGCAGTATGTGTTGCGCTGCAGGCTCCCCATCTAATTGAATTACTTTGGCTAATTGAGGAGTGCGGCTGGCTGGAGGCGGCTTTTCCTTCTTTCCTGTCATTCTTGTTTATTTATTTATTTTTTTTCATTAAGGAGGCTCCTATTTGCTCCAAAGCCATCCGAAAAAAATGTGTTTTTTTTTTTTTCTCATTACAAACCTTCCAGCTACTCTTGTGAATTTGCAATAAATCACGGATGACGGTTTTCTGCAAATATCCATTTATGTTGAAAGATGCAGCTATTACTGAAAATGTTTTTCTGCCTTTTTCAATTTTAACGCTTGAAAATAAAACACATATAAATACAGAATGAGCAGCACAAGGCCCCAGGAGTCTTTATACTCTACAATGTCTTCCTAGCTTGGTATCATCTGCAAACTTAACCAGCTTGTTACTTGTATTTATTTCCAAATCATTTATATAATGTTAAAAATAGCAGACTGCCCCCTGCTGGCCACCACTCTTAACCCAGTTCTGATGAGGGTGCCCCCCATGACCCTCTGCTTCCTGTGTCTGAGCCCATTCTACACCCACCTACACACCACACCCTCAACTCCCACTTCTTTTAGTTTGATGCCCACCCTCTCATGTGGCACCTCATTCAAAGACTTTCTGAAAGTCCGGATCTGCTCCACTCTGATCATATCATTCTGCTGCTTCCTCAAGGAATACCAACCAGCAAGTTAGTAAAACACGACCTTCCTCTTGTGAACCCGTGCTGACTGTTCAGTACAACTCCTGTTCTTGCCACGTGTTGCTCAATCTTATCTTTCTTATATAATACGTTACCGGGGCTGTCCATTTGTCTGTCCAGGATTTTAAATCACTTGTAGCTCTCAAACCGTTTGACCTACTGACCTGAAATTTGGTTCACATATACTAAGTGATGTCTACTATCCGCTTTGGGGTGATGATTGACCTCCAAGGTTATTCCTCATTTTATTTTATTGTAGAATTAACTCTCTGCAGTAGCCAGCAGGGCGGCGCATACCTACGGGCGCCGTTCTCATCCTTACCACCTTCGCCTTCACTTCCCCTACCTCTTCTTATCTTAAATCATTCTTGAGGCAGATTGAAGACTTAAGTGCCAGCTTAAGTGAAAAATGAAGAAAAACATAAAAAGCAACTGCAACACAAACACGGACTTAATCAGTTTTAATGCAAAAAGATGCTGACGGAAGAAGAGAAGAAGCGGGCAGCTAGGGTGGAGAGAAGAAGAGCTGCTCAGGAAACAGCAAGCACATCAACCTCTGAGCAAACGAATGATAAACGTACAGAGAGAGAGGAGGAAAACTAGGAATACTCAAGTCAAGTGGATTCACTGTACATTATCGTGCAGTGCGTCGTTACTGGTTCTTAATAATTCCTTCCCAGGATCCTGATGCCTCTGCTGGTTTATGAGGTCCCAATGGTAGAGTCAATGGAGAGGAGAATCAGTAGCTAAAACTCTATTGCCCCAAAGTACTGAAACTCCTGCCTTTACACAACACATGAACTTGAATGACATCCTATTCTTAATACGTAGGCCTTAATATGGCGTCAGCCCACCCACTGCGGCTCTAGCAGCTTCAATTCTTCTGGGAAAGCTTTCCACAAGATGTAGAATTTGTGACCAGGAGAGCATTTCTGAGGTCAGGCACTGATGTTGGACGAAACGGCCTGGCTCGCTCGCCATCTCCGCTCAAATTCATCCCAAAGGTGGTCTGTCGGGTTCTGTGCAGACCACTCAAGTTCCTCCACACCAAACTCGCTCCTCCATTTCTTTATAGGTCTGGCTTTGTGCACTGGTGCGTGCACAGGTCACGTTGCCATCCCCAAACTGCTCCCAACTAATTGTCCAAAATGGCTTCGTAGGCGTTAAGAGTTCCTTTCACTTTAACTAAGGAGCCAAGGTCAACCCCATACCATAATCCCCCCGTCCACCAACCTTTACACTTGGCACAATGCAGTCAGGCGAGTCCCGATCTCCTGGTCAGACTCGCCCATCGGATTGTGTGATTCGTCACTCCAGAGGACACGTCTGCACTGCTCTTGAGTCCAGTGGTGGGCTTTACATCACTGCGTCTGACGCTTTGCACGGCACTTGGTGACGTCAGGCTTAGCTGCAGCTGCTCGGCCATGGAGACCCATTCCATGAAGCTCTCTCTCTACGCTGCACTGGTCTTGACCTTTTGGAGGTCTGTAGCTATGGACTCTGCGGGAAGTTGGTGACTTCTGAACACCTCAGCATGCGCTGTCCCCACTCTGTGGCCTACCACTTGGTGGCTGAGTTGCTGTTGTTCCCAATTGCTTCCACTTTTTTATAATCCCACTAAGAGTTGACTGTGGAATATTTAGTAGCTATGAAATGTCACGAATGGACTTGCTGCACAGGCGGTATCCCATCACGGTGCACGCTTGACTTCACAGAGCTCCTGAGAGCGACCCATTCTGTCACAAATGTTTGTAGAAGCCATCTGCATGCCGAGGGGCTCGATGTTATACACCTGTGGCCATGGAAGTGACTGGAACACCTGAATTCAATGATTTGGAGGGGTAACAAATTTTGGCAATACAGTGTACCTTCGTAGATGGCTCGGCCTTCCACGCACGGCTCCATATTTAAGTCGTAACATCTTGCTGCTCCCTTTTGGCGGTTTAAAAGAAGAGTTCATGGTGTCGAGGACAAAGTAGGCACTCCTTTACAGGGACTCGAGGGATTCAAAGGTGTCAGCGGTGGGAATTGAGGTCAGGACAGGCAAGAAGTGGAAAGCGAGCGAGCGAGGCACTGGAGGTGGCGGAGGTCCGGTTGAGGCACATCTTGCGGGAGATTGAGGGGAACGTGGCTAGAGGCCACGCTGGTCTCAGTTACTTTCCCGTGACCGAACTTCGCAAAGCCACAGGTGAAAACGAGGCACCTTCTTCTAAAGGTACGAGCAGGCAGGGAGGACGAAAGAGTAAGCAGGACGGTGGGTCAAAGAGAGCAGGGAGCACAGACAAAGTGTCAATCGGTACAGAAGTGAAGGGGTCACCTGGGATCACATCCTGGAAATGGATTACTACAGAGTGCGGTTTCTGATCCAAGATCCATTCTGATCCCTTGAGAACGTCCTCAGCAGCTGTCCAAAGGCACTTGCAGACGGCATGACCAAGCGCTCAAGGCAGTCGCGGACAGAGTAGCCTCGGCTATGGCAACCAGCAAGCAATGCTGCCCAAAGAAGATAAAGAAGGCTGGAGAGAAATACACGCCAGAGGCCGAGATCGGTGGGCCTCCTTGCCTCAGCAGCTCAAAGCTGACCTGGGCAGAGCACATTGCCTCAACACTGCGTCCACACCTGGTCATCTTTTCCAATTCTACCAAACAGGTGATCATGGTGGAACTCAAGGGACCCTGGGAAGAACCCACAGAAGAAGCTCAAGAGCAGAAACGTGCCAAGTACCAGGAGTTGACAGAGGAGTGTAGTAGGCTGGGCCGGATCACCCACTTTGAGCCAGTCGAGGTGGGATGTCGGGGCTTTGCAGGCCAGTCCGGTTTAGCCAAGAAGAGGGCAGCCAGATCAATCTGTGATGCCACAGAGGGAGCAACAAGGGAGGCTCAGTGGCCAATTGCAACTGGGATGGAGGCCGAGATCTGATCACCCCACGACTTGGTCGTCTGGGTGAGGGTGTATGATGTTTTAACAGACCCGAAACACCCTTTGACCCCCAAGATACATCACTGATGATGGAGGTATTTTGAAAGTTTTCATAGTTTCCTCTGTGATGAACATTACGCTTACTGTGCCCGATCATCCTTTTGAAATAATGGGATCATATTTGCCATTTTCCAGTCCTTTGGAATTTCCCCAGCCTGGAAAGAAATACACACCAGAGACTAAGATCGATGGACTTCCTTGCCTCAGCAGCTGAAAGTTGACCTGGGCAAGCGGCTATGCTCTCCAGGGATCAGATTTGCCGTTTTCCAGTCCATTGAAATTTCCCCAGTGAAAGAAGACAGACTGAGGGAGGCCATCAAGAGACCTCAGAGTACTCTGAAAGAGTTACAAGCTACAGCGAATGAGACTGGAGACAGGGGCCTCATCAGTCGAAGCTTTATGAGAGTGCGCAAAAAAAAAACACACGACATGACACGTAAGCTGGAGTCCCAAAAGACACGTGAGAGGCTCTGAAGTCAGCTGGAAGAAGGTTTATGGTCTGATGAAATGTAACTCCATGTTACACTATGTATTATCATTCCTCACCGTAACATGTGATGGTGTCACGAACAGGCTGTGGGGATGCTTCTTTGTAGCAGGCCCTGAAAGGCTTATGATGCTATAGTGAACACCAGGAAAGTCGTGGAGGAAAGCCTGATGGGAATCTTCAAAAAAAAAAAATAATCTGCGCCTTGGTTTAGGGGTGGGAGAGGATGGGGGGTTGTGATATGACAGACAACAACCCTAGGAATAAAGCCAAGCTACACAGGAATGGCTTCAAAACAGCAATGTGAATATCCTAGAGTGGCCAAGTCCAGTATGGTGGACTAACCTGAACAAATGACGCCACCACAAGCAACTCCATAAAAGCACAAGTCAGGAGATGAAGACAAGTCACAGAATATCCAGTCATACCAGTCATGGAGAAATGGAAAAAGTATGGCAAAGCTGCAAATCTGCCACCAAAGCTGAGCAAAAAGATGAGTGAGTGAGACAAGAAAGAGATCTCCAGGAACTCTGAAGGAGTCACAAGTTACAACACAACAAGCAACTCCATGAAAAGCACAAGTCAGGAGATGAAGACAAGAAAATCTCCAAATATCCAGTGAAATCAATCATTATGTCACGAAAAGAGGAGGGCAGAGCTGGAAACTTATTAGAGCAAAAACGAAGAAGAATATTAGAAGAATCTGGACGAGCACAGGCCACTCAGCCCAACAAGACTCGCCAGTCCTACTCACTTAATTCTTCTAAA